>NC_133620.1:115529619-115598569 GCF_048593235.1 Sminthopsis crassicaudata | reverse complement strand
ATATCCCAGAAAACCAAAAAGATATGAGAAGGACTCATTAAAAAAAAAATAGAGCAATCTTTCTGTGGTGGAAATTAAGAGTATGCCCATCATTTGGGAAAGAGCTAAATCAGATATAGTATACAAATGTGATAGAATATTATTGTGCTAGGAGAAATGATGAAGGGGAGGACAGAAAAAACAAACAAACAAACAAACAAAAAACTAGGAAGATTTACATGAAGTCATGCAAAATGAAATGAGGAGAACCACAAAAACATTTTACATAGCAAGAGCAATATTATGATGATCAACTATGAAAGAATTAGTTACTCTTGTCAATATAGTAATCCATGAAAATTCCCAAGAACTCATGATGAAAAATGATATCCACCTCTAGAAAAGAGAACTTATAAACTTACATTAAATATTGAATTGTATTTTCTTTCACTGTTCTTCTCAGGTTGTCTTTGTTTGCTTGTTTATTTATGTGATATGGCTATTATGGAAATATATTTTGCACAACTTCACATGTGCATTTTTCATAATATTGCTTTCCTTCTCAATGAGTAGAATCAGAAGATCATTGTACATGGCAAAAGCTAGAGTATACAATGATCAATTCTGATGGACTTGACTTTTTTTCAGCAATGAAATGATTAAGTCCAGTTCCAATAATCTTGTGATGAAGAGTCATCTACAACGAGGGAGAGTACAATAGGGACTGTTTGTGAATCATAACATAGTGTTTTAACTCTCTATTGTTGTTTTCTTTCTCATTTCCCCCCTTTCATCTGATTTTTTTTTTTGGTGCAACATGATTATTGTATAAATATGTATGCATATATTGAATTTAATATATATATATATATATATATATATATATATATATATATATATATATGTATATATTTTAACATATTTAACATATTGGATTATTTGCCATCTAGGGGATGGGGCAGGAAGAATAAGGAGGGAAATTTGAAATGCAAAGTTTTACATGGGTCAATGTTGAAAAATTATCCATCCATATGTTTTGAAAATAATAAGCTTTAGTTTAAAAATGTGTTCCCGTAAACAGAAAACAATCAGGTATAAGTTCAATATATGCACTTCTTCTAAAAATAGTTCTATATTCATCATGCTGTGCAAGAAAAATTAGATCAAATGGGGAAAATATGACAATTTTTTTTTAAATTAGCAAAATAAAACAATAAGAAAAAGATGAAAATACTGTTTTGATCCACATCAAACTCCATTATTTTCTTTTTGGATGCTAATGGCACTTGCCATTACTAGTCTATTGTAATTGCCTTAAAATACACTCTTACTTGAAAAGAGCCAAATCCATCACTGTTAACCATCACATAACCTTTTTGTTTCTCTGTACAACATATTTTTAGTTCTGAGAATTTCACTTAACATCAACTCATGTTAGTCTTTGCAGGCTGTTCTGAAATCAGTCTGCTCATCTTTTATGTTAATTAATAGTATTTTATTTTTTCCACATAGACATATAATTTTCAAAATTCACCTTTGTAAAACCTTGTGTCACAATTTTTTCTCTTCCCCTCCAGAAAGCAAACTATTCAATATAGGTTAATCATATGCAATTCTTCTAAATACATTTCCTGATTCATCATTTTGTGAAAGAAAAATCAGATCAAAAGAGTAAAAAAAATTGAGAAAGAAAAAAAATAATAATAAAAAAACAACAAAAAGGGGAAAATACTATAATTTGCTCCACTTTCAGTCTCCATAGTTCTTTCTGGATGTAGATGGCTCTTTCAATAATATCAATTAGAAGTGCCTTGAATCACCTCATTGTTGACAAGAGCGAAATCCATTATAGTTGATCATCACATAATTGTGTGTCTTTGTTCAGTGTTGTCTTTCTTCTGCTAATTTCACTTAATATCAGTTCATGTAAATCTTTCCAGTTTTTCTGATATCAGCTTGCTCATTCTTTCTTATAGAACAATGATAGTCCCTAACATTCAATACCGTAAGTTATTCAGCCATTCCCCAACTGATGGATATTCATTCAGTTTCCAGTTCCTTGACAGTTACAAAAAGGGCTGCTATACTTAACAATATATTTATAAGAAAGATTTTGAGTAAATAAGTTATTTTGAGTATTATAGATGGCCAAATTAACATAAACAACATATGAAAACACTATAATCATCTAGAGAAAAAACTGATAGAAGTATGTGTAAGATAATTATATACATATATAATACATGTATATATATACATGCATGCACACATGTGTACACACACATATATATGTACGTATATATGTATATATATGACCATTTGCGTTTGATGGTAGCCATCTTCTTTGCAAGATTGGGAGGTAGGGAAAAAAAGAAATTTACATGATAATTTTATTGTTTATTTGTATGCAGAGTCTATTTACAGCTTCATGTAAAATCATCTTATTTATTGTATTGTTATGGAAATGCTTGTTCTATTCTATAAATTAAAATTCTAAAAAATATATATCTAATTCAAATAAGAAATGAATGGGACAAACATAAAAATAATCAATTTTTTTTCAAAAAGATGTTGAAATTAACAAAACAAGTTAAGATTAGCCATTTGACTCATTAGATTGACTTTGGTTAAGTATATAGATCAGATAATGAGAAAAGGAAAGAGGGAAAGAGGGAGAGAGAGAGAGAGAGAGAGAGAGAGAGAGAGAGAGAGAGAGAGAGAGAGAATATTAAGATTTGCAAAGTAAATTTGTTTCAAAATATGTTTTTTTTATTTTTTCAATTTTATATAGTCCCTGTTTGCATAAATTCAGATGAAAGTAATGTTCAAGTATTGCACTTCTCCCTGCTATTTTCTATTCCACAGGAATACAAAACCGACAATAAAAACAAAATTTTTATGTCTCTTTATTTGAGATTTTTTTTTCAATTCATCTTCTTCCTTCTATCTTACCCCATTGTATTTCTTTTTTCTTATCCTGCTATTCCTATTTTTAGATTACCCCAAAATATCAGATATATCTCTTCTCTAAATAAGTAGACATGTTCTAATTGTCTAAATGATGATCATATTTTTATTGATTATGTGAAGCATCCCTCATATATATGAATATAAACAATTGAACCTTTATTATGTCCTTATAATATATTTACTCATGTTTACTTATTTATATTTTTCTTGAGAAGTGTTTGTATGCCAGATTTTCAATTCAGCTGTGGTCTTTTTATCAGCAGTTCTTCAATGTCCTCTTTCCCAATTCCTGCCACAGGCTCATACTCAGTTTTGCTGACTAGGTTATTTTTCATTGTAATCTTAGCTTCTTTGTCTTCTGCTATTATTCTAACCCCCTATCCCCAGTCATTTATTGTGTTAATAAAAAATCCGTTAATGGAAGGCAGGGTTTCCTTAGAATCTTTTTCTGACCAAAATTCCTGTCCTTACTATTTCTTTGGTGCTAATCATGAATTATCTCTAATTCTCACCATACTAAATTCCCAGTCTGCTTCTGACTGGCTGTCTTCCAACTCTGACTTTTGATAGAAAAATGACTCCTTTTGACCTTTTGTTAGTTATTCTGCCATGAATTTCATTTTATATACCTTTTAAGTTGTTTTAAAGGATGGGTAGTAATAGCTCAGGAAAAAAAAAATGCTTACTACATTCTATAGTTTGACTCTTGCTCCATTTGCAAGGCATTTTATAAATATTATGCCACTTAATACTCCTTAAATACTTTTAAAAAGAACTATTGTTATTCCTATTTGTAGTTGAGGAAACTGAAGCTGAGAGATTAAGTGATTTACCTAGAGAAACCAGTGAGTGTAGAATGAACAAGTTTCCAACAGTAAAGTAAATATGAATATTGAAGGTACCTTGAAAAGTGTGCAGATACAAATAGGAGAGTGCAATAATTACATAAACATTTACTTAAAATATATATGGGAGAGTAATAAATAACCCTACCTTTGGAAGGTGCCTGTATATCTCAATTAAATAAAAAGCATTAGAATAAGTGCAAAAAAAAGATTACAAATGCCCAAGAAAACCTGACCAAATTCCTAGGATTATGTATAAATTAATAAATTGACTGAAAAGTGATGAAGTAATTCATTTATGTGTGGTGTCCTGGATGAAAGTACTTATCCATATGAGGAAGTAAAAAGTTTGGTTAATCCCTTGACCTGATCTGTTTCTTTCCCTCTCTGATTAAAGAAAGAATTTCAAATTTTAATGTGCCAAGAGTACATTCAGCATTTCTATATAAGACAGAGAATATTACTGAATCTTTTGCATGCCAAAGGCAGAATGGCCTCATGGTTCTAAAAAAGTAATAGATAATAGAATATACCATACCTAGCAGTGACTTCTTAAATATGCAACAAATGAGAGAAAAAGCTTCTAATATCTTAGAACTTTGAGTTACTTATTTGACAAACATTTGTACCTATAGCTTTGCTTAGACATTTATTATATTTTAATTAAGAGCCCCAACCAAAATAACCAATTTTGATCCTGAAGAGGGCCCAGTGAATATTTATGAGTACCCAAAACCTTCCAGAGACTCCAAATAAAAAGAATAGTTTCGTTTTGCTACATCATTTATTTAAGTCTTTGCCAGTACAAGTTATTTCACATACCTGGATTGTGGAGGAAACAATTGTCAATCATCCTCTGTCTGTTACATCTAGCTAAAATCTTATCTTTACAAGACCAAAAAAAAAAAAAAAAACTCTTTTATCTTTCTACTGTTAAAAATTATCCTTAGACTCAAAAAGAGAAGTTCTCATTTGACCTATGCAACCTAGCATATCTAATCAGAGAAAATGAGGTACTATACTTTGTTTTTTGTTTGTTTGTTCGTTTGTTTAATTAAAGTTGTTTATTTTCAAAATATAAGCTTGGATAAATTTTCAACATTAACCCTTGTAAAACCTTGTGTTCCAATTTACCTTCCTCTTCCCCATGATGGCAAGTAATCTGATATATGTTAAAATAGTAAAATATATGCTAAATTCGATATATACATGTATATTTATTCAATTATCTTACTTCTCAAGAAAATTACATAAACAAAAAAAAAAAAAACAAAATGAGAAAGAAAATAAAATGCAAGCCAACAAAAAAAAAGTTTAAAAGTTAAAATGCAAGGTTATGAACCATACTCCTTTCTCTGATTGTGGATGGCTCTCTTCATCATAAAATCATTGGAACTGGCCTGAATAATCTCATTGTTGAAAAGTCATGTCCATCAGAATTTATCATTGTATAATCTTGTTGTTGCCTGGTACTGCTCATTTCAGTGAGGATCAGTTCATGTAAGTCTCTTCAAACCTCACTGAAATTGTCCTGGTAGTTTTTTCTTACAGAATAATAATATTCCATAACACTGTGCATTACTCAGCCATTCTTCAGTTGATAGGCATCCATTTAATTTCTAGTTTCTTGCCATTACAAAAAGGGCTGTCACAAACATTTTTGAACACTTTGGTCTATTTCTTTCCTTTAAGATCTTTTTGAGATATAAGCCCCATAGAAACTCTGCTGGGTAAAAGGGTATGCATAGTTTGATAACTCTTTGAGCATAGTTCCAAATTTGCTCTCGAAAATGGTTGGATCCATTCACAATTTCACTAGCCATGTATTAATGTCCCAGTTTTCCCACATCCTCTCCAACAATCATTATTATCTTTAGCTGTCATATTAGATCTTATTAGAGGTATGCCGTAGTATCTCAGAGTTCTTAAATTTGCATGTCTGATCAAAAGTGATTTAGAGCACCTTTTCATTTTCTGCATTTGAAAGGTTTTTGCATATCCTTTGACCATTTATCAATTGGAGAAGCACTTGAATTTTTATAGATTTCAGTCAATTCCCTATACATTTTCAAAATGAGGAAAGTTTTCCCTATTTATTGCTTCCTTTGTAATCATACCTGCATTTTATTTTGTTGTACAAAAACTTTTTAGCTTAATATAATCAAAATTACCTATTTTGGTTTTCAATAATGTGTTCCAGTTCTTCTTTGGTCACAAATTCCTTCCTTCTCCACAGATCTGAGAGAAACTATCTTATGTTCTTCTAAATTGCCTATAGCACTTTTTATGCCTAAATGATGAACCCATTTTGATCCTATATAACAAGATATATGGTGTCAGGTGTAGGTCAATGCCTAGGTTTTGCCATACTAGTTTATAATTTTCCCAGCAATTTTGGTCAAATACTGAGTTGTTGTCCCCAAAGCTAGGGTCTTTGGGTTTGTCAAACACTATATTGCTATAATTATTGACTATTTTTTCAAGTGAACCTAACCTATTTCATTGATCATCTTATATATTTCTTAGCCAGTAGCAGATGGTTCTGATGACTGATGCTTCATAATATAGTTTTAAATCTGGCACAGGTAGGCCACCTTCACTGGCATTTTTTTCACTAATTCCCTTGAAATTCCTGACCTTTTGTTCTTCCAGATGAGCTTGGTTATTATTTTTATAGATCTGTAAAATAATTCCTTGGGAGTGTGATTAGTATGACACTAAATTAGTACATTAACTTTGTATTGTCATTTTTATTATATTTGCTCAGCCTTCTCATGAGCTCATGATATATTTCCAACTGATTAGATCAAACTTTATTTTTGTGGAAAGTTTTTTGTAGTTGTGTTCAATATAATTCCTGACTTTCCTTTGGCAGATAAATTCCCATTATATATGATGCTTGCTGTTATTTTAAATAGGATTTTAAGAAAAAAAATTTTTTTTTATTCATTTTTCCAAATTATCCCCTCCCTCCCTCCACTCCCTCCCCCCAATGGCAGGTAATCCCATACATTTTACATGTGTTACAATATAACCTAGATACAATATATGTGTGTAAATACCATTTTCTTGTTGCACATTAATTATTAGCTTCCGAAGGTATAAGTAACCTGGGTAGATAGACAGTAGTGCTAACAATTTACATTCGCTTCCCAGTGTTCCTTCTCTGGGTATAGTTATTTCTGTCCATCATTGATCAACTGGAAGTGAGTTGGATCTTCTTTATGTTGAAGATTTCCACTTCCATCAGAATACATCCTCATACAGTACTGTTGTTGAAGTGTATAGTGATCTTCTGGTTCTGCTCATTTCACTCAGCAACAGTTGATTTAAGTCTCTCCAAGCCTCTCTGTATTCCTCCTGCTGGTTGTTTCTTACAGAGCAATAATATTCCATAACCTTCAATATACCACAATTTACCCAACCATTCTCCAATTGATGGACATCCATTCATCTTACAGTTTCTGGCCACTAGGAAAAGAGCTGTACTCAAACATTTTGGCACATACAGGTCCCTTTCCACTCTTTAGTATTTCATTGGGATATAATCCCAATAACAGCAATGCTGGGTCAAAGGTTATGCACAGTTTGACAACTTTTTGGTGCATAGTTCCATATTGCTCTACAGAATGGCTGGATTCTTTCACAACTCGACCAACAATGTATCAGTGTCCCAGTTTTCCCACATCCCCTCCAACATTCATCATTATTTGTTCCTGTCATCTTAGCCAATCTAACAGGTGTATAGTGGTATCTCAGAGTTGTCTTAATTTGCATTTCTCTGATCAGTAGTGATTTGGAACACTCTTTCATATGAGTGGAAATAGTTTCAATTTCATCATCTGAGAATTGTCTGTTCATATCCCTTGACCATTTATCAATTGGAGAATGGTTTGGTTTCCCATAAATCAGGGTCAGTTCTCTATATATTTTGGAAATGAGACCTTTGTCAGAACCTTTACTTTTAAAATTATTTTCCCAATTTGTTACTTCCCTTCTAATCTTGTTTGCATTAGTATTGTTTGTACAGAAACTTTTTAGTTTGATGTAAACAAAATCTTCTATTTTGTGATCAATAATGATCTCTAATTCTCCTCTGGTCATAAATTCCTTCCTCCTCCACAGGTCTGATAGGTAGACTATTCTCTTTTCCTCTAATCTATTTATGATCTCATTCTTTAAGCCTAAATCATGGACCCATTTTGATCTTATGTTGGTATATGGTGTTAAGTGTGGATCCATATCTAATTTCGGCCATACTAATTTCCAGTTTTCCCAACAGTTTCTTCCGAATAATGAATTTTTGTCCCTAATGTTGGTATCTTTGGGTTTGTCAAAGATTAGATTGTTATAGATGTACCCTTTTTTTGTCCTTTGTATCTAATCTGTTCCACTGATCTACAGTTCTATTTCTTAGCCAGTACCAAATGGTTTTGGTGACTGCTGCTATATAATATAGCTTTACATCAGGTACACTTAGACCACCTTCCTCTGACTTTTTTTTCATTAGTTCCCTTGCAATTCTCGACCTTTTATTCTTCCATATGAATTTTGTTGTTATTTTTTCTAGGTCATTGAAATAGTTTCTTGGGAGTCTGATTGGTATAGCACTAAATAAATAGATTAGTTTGGGGAATATTGTCATCTTTATTATGTTTGCTTGGCCTATCCAAGAGCACTGAATGTCTTTCCAATTATTTAAATCTGATTTTATTTTTGTGGCAAGTGTTTTGTAATTTTTCTCATATAATTCCTGACTATTCTTTGGTAGATGGATTCCCAAATATTTTATACTCTCAACATTTGTTTGGAATGGAATTTCTCTTTGTATCTCTTGCTGTTGCATTTTGTTGGTGATATATGAGAATGCTGAGGATTTATGTGGATTTATTTTGTATCCTGCCACTTTGCTAAAATTCTGAATTATTCCTAATAGCTTTTTAGCACAGTCTTTAGGCTTCTCTAAGTATACCATCATGTCATCTGCAAAGAGTGATAGTTTGATTTCCTCATTTCCTACTCTAATTCCTTGAATCTCTTTCTCGGCTCTTATTGCCAAGGCTAGCGTTTCTAGTACTATATTGAATAGTAATGGTGATAGTGGGCAACCTTGTTTCACTCCTGATCTTACTGGGAAAGGTTGTAGTTTATTTCTATTGCATATTATGCTTACTAACGGTCTTAAATATATGCTCCTGATGATTCTAAGGAATAATCCATTTATTCGTATACTCTCAAGAGTTTTTAGTAGGAATGGATGTTGGATTTTGTCAAATGCTTTTTTCTGCATCTATTGAGATGATGATATGGTTTTTATTAATTTGATTATTAATATGGTCAATTATACTAATAGTTTTCCTAATATTAAACCAGCCCTGCATTCCTGGTATGAATCCTACTTGATCATAGTGTATTATCCTGGGGATGATTTTCTGAAGTCTTTTTGCTAATATCTTATTTAATCAATATTCATTAAGGAAATTAGTCTATAATTTTCTTTCTCAGTTTTTGATTTACCTGGTTTAGGTATCAGTACCATGTCTGTGTCATAAAAGGAGTTTGGTAAGACTTCTTCATTCCCTATTTTTTCAAATAGTTTATATAGCATTGGGGCTAATTGTTCTTTAAATATTTGGTAGAATTCACATGTAAATCCATCTGTTCCTGAGGATTTTTTCCTGGGGAGTTGATTAATAGCTTGTTCTATTTCTTTTTCTGAAATGGGACTATTTAAGAAATTTATCTCCTCCTCTGTTAATCTAGGGAGCCTATATTTTTGGAGGAAGTCATCCATTTCACTTAAGTTATCAAATTTATTGGCATCAATTTGGGCAAAGTAACTCCTTATTATTTCTCTAATTTCCTCTTCATTGGTGGAAAGATCCCCCTTTTCATTTGTAAGACTAACAATTTGATTTTCCTCTTTCTTTTTTCTGATCAGATTTACCAAAGGTTTATCTATTTTATTGGCTTTTCCATACAACCAACTCTTGGTTTTATTTATTAATTCAATAGTTTGTTTTTTTTTTTTTTTTTACTTTCAATATTATTGATTTCTCCTTTTAATTTTTGTATTTCAAGTTTAATTTTTGGTTGGGGGTTTATAATTTGGTCTTTTTCTAGCCTTTTAAGTTGCAAGCTCAATTCGTTAATCTTCTCTCGCTCTATTTTGTTCAAATAAGACTCTAAAGATATACAATTTCCCCTTCTTACCGCTTTAGCTGCATCCCACAGATTTTGGTATGATGTCTCATCATTGTCATTATCTTGGGTGAAATTATTAATTGTTTCTATAATTTGCTGTTTCACCCAGTCATTCTTTAAGATGAGATTGTTCATTTTCCAATAACTTTTTTGTCTATTTACCCCTAACTTCTTACTGAATGTAGCTTTTATTGCATTGTTATCTGAGAAGAAGGCATTTATTATTTCTGCCTTCCTACATTTAATTTTGAGATCTTTATGTCCTAATATATGGTCAATTTTTGTATAGGATCCATGAACTGCTGAGAAGAAAGTATATTCCTTTCTATTGCCATTCAGTTTTCTCCAAAGGTCTATCATACCTAGTTTTTCTAATGTTCTATTTACTTTTTAAATTTCTTTCTTGTTTGTTTTATGGTTTGATTTGTCTAAATCTGAGAGTGCAAGGTTGAGATCTCCCACTATTATAGTTTTACTGTCTATTTCTTCTTGCAGTTCTCTTAACTTTTCCTTTAGAAAGTTAGATGCTATAGCACTTGGTGCATATATGTTTAGTATCGATATGGCTTCATTATTTATGCTACCTTTCAGCAGGATATAGTTTCCTTCCTTATCTCTTTTAATTAGATCAACTTCTGCTTTTGCTTGATCTGAGATAAGGATAGCTATCCCTGGTTTTTTGGCTTTGCCTGAAGCATAATAGATTCTACTCCAACCTTTTACCTTTACTCTATATGTATCTCCCTGCTTTAAGTGTGTTTCCTGTAAACAACATATTGTAGGGTTCTGACTTTTGATCCAGTCTGCTATAAGTCTCTGTTTGATGGGATCGTTCATCCCATTCACATTTACAGTTAAAATTACTAATTCTGTATTTCCTGCCATCATATTATCCCCAGATTATGCTTTTTCCCTTGACCCCCCTGAGCCCCTTCCCCAATATTCAATTTATAGACCCCCCCTTGTGACGCGCAGCCCTCCCTTTTTTTTTTTAGTATCCCTCCCCCCTCCCTCCACGTCCCTTCCCTTATTCTCCTTTTCCTTTTCCCTTTTCCTCTCCCCCCTTTTAATGAGGTGAGAGAGAATTCTCTGAAAAACAAATATGACAATTATTTACTCTTTGAGCCTCTTCTGATGAGAGTAAGATTCACACAATGATTCTCCCCCTCTCTAAGTTCCCTCAGATATGGTGTATTTTCTATGCCTCTTCCTGGGATGTAGTTTCCCTCTTTTTATCACTCCCTCCCCTTTTTCTGATACTACCCCCTTCCCTTTACTACACCCCCTCCTTTTTTTTTTCTTTTATATCAGTAAAATCAAATTATCCATGAGTACTTTCTATATACCCACAACTGAGATATAGTTCTCAAGGGTTCTGTGTACCTTTTTCTGTTTCTCTTCAGTCTTGTGGATGTAGATCAAATTTTTTGTTTAAGTCTGGTTTTTTTCTTAGAAACATATGGAATTCTTCTATTTCATTGGATGACCATCTTCTTCCATGGAAAAAGATGCTAAACTTAGCTGGGTAGTTTATTCTTGGTTGCAATCCTTGATCTTTTGCCTTTCAGAATATCAGGTTCTAGGCCCTTCTATCTTTTAATGTGGAGGCAGCCAGATTCTTTGTGACCTTTATTGTGTCATCTTGGTATTTAAATTGTTTTTTTCCTAGCTGCTTGCAGGATTTTCTCCTTTGTGTGGTAATTTGTGCCTGAGCTAAGAGAGAGCTCTGGGAGAGAGTTCCCCACTCCCTCCCTGGAAGTGCCTCAGAGGTGACTAGCACTGCTGTGCTTTGAGGGCGCTGTGTTTTAGCAGCTTCCCTGAGGTTGAGACTGAACAGGAAAGGAGCCTCAAAGCCTAGCCTATGTGTCCAGGTGGGGAGTGGATGTCTGCAGCAGGTGACATGAAAAGCCCCTGCGCTCAAACTGGAAGTCTCTGCCAGAAACCCGGTCCCTAGTTCAAAGGTTCCGCTTCTCTTGGACTTCCATTCCACAGCCTCCAGCCAAGCCAGGCACTATGAGTTACCGCCACGCCCACTCTTCAATCTCTTAACTACCTAGAGGTAAAAGCCTGGATTGCCTATGTTGGCCACACCCCCAGTGCAGAGATCTGCTGAGTCACCCCTGGGATTCAGGAAGATCCAATCTGGTTTTAAATTTTAAAGTGGCTTAGATTTCCTCTTCTGAACTGCTGTTTTATAAGCAGAGAAGAGCTAACAGCTTGTGCCAGATTCTTTTATCTCAGTGGATTCTCTGATCCCAGAGCCCTCCCCCGCGTGAACGGCGCAGTGTAAAGAAAGAAAGAAAGAAAGAAAGAAAGAAAGAAAGAAAGAAAGAAAGAAAGGAAGGAAGAAAGAAAGGAAGAGAGAGAGAAAGAGAGAAAGGAAGAAAGGAAGAAAGGAAGAGAGAAAGAGAGAAAGGAAGGAAGGAAGGAAGGAAGGAAGAGAGAAAGAAAGAAAGAAAGAGAGAGAGAGAAAGAGAGAAAGAAAGGAAAGAAAGAAAGAGAGAGAGAAAGAGAGAAAGGAAGAAAGGAAGAAGAAAGGAAGAAAGAGAGAGAGAAAGAGAGAGAAAGGAGAGAAAGAGAGAGAGAGAAAGAGAGAAAGAAAGGAAGGAAGAAAGGAAGAGAGAAAGAAGAGAGAAACAGAGAAAGAAGGAAGGAAGGAAGGAAGAGAGAACGAAAGAAAGAAAGAGAGAGAGAAAGAGAGAAAGGAAGAAAGGAAGAAAGAAGAGAGAGAGAGAAGAGGAAAGAAAGAAGAGAGAAGAAAGAAAGGAAGAAAGAGAGTAGAGAAAGAGAGAAAGAGAGAGAAAGAAAGAAGAAAGAAAGAAAGAAAGAAAGAAAGAAAGAAAGAAAGAAGAAGAAAGAAAGAGAAAGAGAGAGAGAGAGAGAAAGAGAGAAAAGAGAAAGAGAGAGAGAAGAGAGAAAGAGAGAGAAGAGGAGAGAGAGAGAGAAAGAGAGAAAGAAAGGAAGGAAGGAAGGAAGGAAGGAAGGAAGGAAGGAAGGAAGGAAGGAGGAAGAAGGAAGGAAGGAAGGAAGGAAGGAAGGAAGGAGAAAAGAGCATGAATAAAACATTAAATATACATATGTAGTGAAACTCTGGACTTCCTTTCCCAGAATTATAAATACACTAGCCTATCACATCCTAGAACAAAGGTAGTTCCTTTATATTTTTCCTCAGAATTCTAGGAGTACTCCTGTGGGGTTGAGGTGTCTCTTTAATTCTTTCAACTTGAGCACATTTCTGGTGTGTTCTCTCCTGTATGTCATTAATAGAACTAATTAGCACTCTGATATGAATTTAACCATTTAATCATCAATTAGCTTTTACAAATAGTTACTAAGAAGACAAAACAAGGATAGAATTTCCTCCAACTCCACTTCCCCTTCTACCACCATAGTCCCTAGAGATAGTGACCTCAAACTTGAAACAATTACTAACAAGCTATCGGTTTTAATCAAGTTCACTTCCAAATGTCACATAGTCAAGAAATAGAATTAATTCTTACTGTCAAGACCACATAAACTATTCCTTGAAGTGCATTTTTTACTGGGTTTGGATGCCAGGAAACTATAATCTAGATTCCAACTTTTGTACCTGTGATTGATGTTTCTTCCAACCTTTAGAAGTTTAGAAGATCATAGCATTATCTGGTCCATCTCCAATACTATGTTAGCAAAGACCAGAAAAGAATGAGGCTGAGATAGAATAAATAACTTGCTCAGCTTTATAGTCAGAAAGTGCCTGAATCAGGATTTGAATTCAGGTTGAAATCTATACACTATGCCACAATATCTTCAACTTTTTGAGGCTGATTATATGTGATTCCACATCATATGCTGCAACCATTCAGTAAAGCCAACCTACTAGCTGCTCCCTAACATATCCCCTCCCATCTTTTTTCAATCACTTGGAATCCCTTGCAATCTTGAAGCTTCAGCTCATATTCTAGTCAGGCATAAGGAAGTATGAAATGTCTAATTTAATATGATTTTTGTAAAACTAACCAAACAGTCTTACTAATATTTTCTTTTTAATTGTTTAAAAGGAAAATATCAGTGTTCTGAGGAGAGCAACAAGAATAATGAAAGACCTAGAAGCTATAATCCATGAGAATTATTTGAGAAAACAAAACAAAACAAAAAGAGAGAGACAGAGAGAGAGAGAGAGAGAGAGAGAGAGAGAGAGAGAGAGAGAGAGAGAGACAGAAACAGAGAGAGACAGAGAGAGACAGAGAGAGAGAGAGAGAGAAGCTAGAGAGAATGTGTTTTGTTTTCCTTCAATTATCTGAGGGATTTTCGTGTGGAAGAAGAGTTATACTTGTTATATCTGGAGCCAAAGTAAAAGTAAGATAGAAGTCACAAAAAGGCAGATTTATAAATTAACTTCCTAACAATTCTAGCTATCCAAATGTGGAATTGGTTCCTAAGATGGAGGTGAGGGTAATAGAGGTAATGGCTAGGCTCTTACTAAAGCATAATGGGGAAAGGAATAGCTTCTGTCTCCATGTTGACAGATTCAGATCCAGCATGAACTAAATATTAATGATTTTCTTAATAAATTAATAATCAAATGAATGAAATAATTAAGTAATAGCTTCCTTGAACACATAAGGCTACTGAATGGAATTCTTCCCCATAGTTTGAAATTTGATGTTCTTGATAGTCTAGTTCCAAACTACTTTTCAGATGATTCTTCTTCATGTGTCCTGCTGCCAAAATAGTTTACTCACTAATTTTTAGTTTCCAAGCCTTTATCACAGATGAGACATAATTACAGCCGAATCCAAATAGTGATGAGGTTCTTAGCCAATGAGCAACTTATAATATGCATTAAAAAAGTTGAAATGCAAAAGCAGTGGTAATATGCCACTTATAACTCAGGGAGATTCCATTGTATCTAAAGAGATAGCAAAGCTTTACTGTTTGTGCCATGTGCAATATCACATCAGTGTTCTTCTCATAGGGCTATTAAAGCATTGGAACCAGAAATGAAATTCTTAGAAGCATGTCAATCTTATTAATCCATTATGATTGCAATCAAAATTAAGAATTTCTCAACTGTGGTATATGAAGGTCATGAAAAATATTTGCACCTTAAGGAATGATGAATATGAAATATTCAGAAATATAAGAATTTGAATTGATGCAGAACAACAACAAAAGGAACAAAAAATGAAATGACATACAAGAATGAGTGAAGACAACACTAAAATAACAATATAATTTGTGTAAATATAGTTTTCCAGATATTCAGGGTTAAAATATATTTTCTTCTCTTATAATGAAAAATAAAACTATAATAACATAAGGTTTATACATTTTGCAATGTTCTGATTAGACAGTTTTACTTAACTATTTTTTTAAATGAAAAGGTCTGCTGATAGATATGTAAGTTATTTAGATGAAAGTCATGGATGTATCCCAAAAGTTGCAGGAATTAATATTAAAATTATACAAAATTAAGCATTCCTATTACTTAACTCTCTTTTCTCCAGTAAACAAAGACATATATCATATTAAAATCCTCACTTTTTAAACATACTTTTTTTAAAGCAAGGAAGTAGGGGTTCAAAACTGAATATAAATAAAGCTTTATTTTTTCATGCTAGAGAAAAATTCAAACTTCATCCAAGCAAAATCCATCAAGTAAAAGATGCCTGAAAATCACATTTGTATCAATTCTAACATATTAAGATGAATTTTTCAAATTGGATAGGATGGTCCATTGACATTTTTAGCCTGGGAATTTTTCCAGATTTTCCAAAAAGTTTGTCCCACATGGAAAACCAGAAAGTTCTCACGGGCCAAGACTAAAGCCCAATTGTTTGGTATTATGCCAACTCAGGTGCCAAGGGCCTTCAAAGTCCAATTTCAATTTTCACAAGGAAACAAAAGCCATTGATTATTTTTCCAGTCAACACTCATTTTCTGAAACATCATCACAACTGAGTAAGGAATTCCATAAGCCTGATTCTGTGACCCTTTATAATTGAGAGTAGCTTGTTAAAGCCAGCAATAGAAAGGCTATAGAGGCTTTATCCTGGGTTTATGCCTATGTACATAGGTTTTGATACAGAACCTAACCACAAAGCATGTGTGCTGTCCATGGGACACAATCGAGTCTGGTTGTGTGGTCAGCCTGGTCAGAAATAGAAGAGAAATGAAGACAACAACAGGCCAAGCTTGAAAGACCTTTGTCAAGGGTTGAATACATTCTCATAATGCCATGACTTTGGCCAGAATTTCCATAGGTAATAATGATTCTATTGCCTTATGGAAAAAAAAAACATTAAAATAACAAGTGGTTTTTTTTCTATTTATTTTGTAAAACTGTATTGAGAACCTACTCTCTACAAGGATTGTATTCAAAACTATACAGTATATAAAACTATATGACTTGACTCAGTGCTGGCCCTTATGAAGTTTACCATCTAGTTGAAAAGATAATCTATAATCAAAAGATTAGGCACCTCCTAAGGGAGTCTCACCCTGAGCAGAAGTTTTTTCCTTACGATATCATAATCTGTTTGTTTTTCTTAAAGAACTCCTTTAAGTAGAGCGGAAAGAGACATATATGTGCCAAAATGTTTGTGGCAGCTCTTTTTGTTGTAGCTAGAAACTGGAAGATGAATGGATGTCCATCAGTTGGAGAATGGTTGGGTAAATTGTGGTATATGAAGGTTATGGAATATTATTGCTCGGTAAGAAATGACCAGCAGGAGGAATATAGAGAGGCCTGGAGAGACTTAAATCAACTGATGCTGAGTGAAATGAGCAGAACCAGAAGATCACTGTACACTTCAACAACAATACTGTATGGGGATGTATTCTGATGGAAGTGGAAATCTTCAACATAAAGAAGATCTAACTCACTTCCAGTTGATCAATGATGGACAGGGGTAGCTGCACCCAGAGAAGAAACACTGGGAGGGGAATGAAAATTGTTAGCACTAATATCTGTCTGCCCAGGTTGCATGTACCTTCGGATTCTAATGTTTATTGTGCAACAAGAAAATGATATTCGCACACATGTATTGTACCTAGACTATATTGTAACACATGTAAAATGTATGGTATTGCCTGTCGTCGGGGGGAGGGAATAGAGGGAGGGGGGGGTAATTTGGAAAAATGAATACAAGGGATAATATTATAAAATATATATATATATAAAAAAAAAAAAGAACTCCTTTAAGTGACTTTTGAAGCCATATAGGCATAGAAGCCATATTTTCTAAACCAAAATTTGTGACATAGGGGCTAACAGAATAGGATAGTTTTAATGTAAAGTCTTCCTAGTAGTTTACTTTTATTTCTTGAAACCAGTACTGTCCTGGAAAATCTTGGACATATGGTCACCTTATGCACATGAAACTATGTTTTCTCTCAGTAGGGGAGCTTACTAGCTCCAGCTGAGCAGCTTTTCACTTGAATGTTAAAGGTTTGAATAGATGACTTAAGGTCCCTTCTAGAGTCTATGATTCTGTAGGAAAATGACTGAAACACTTGATCATGGGTTCAAAGAGAATTTGGGAGGAAAATATAAAAGAGAGGGAGGTTATTTTGTTGTTGTTTGGTTTGGTTTGGTTGGAGCTCTATAGTTCCCCCCAATATATATCTGAATATATATTCATCCATCCATATTATTGTATGTAAGTATCTATGTATCACACATACATACACACACACATCATTCCAGACACAAAGGGGAGATTTGACTACTATTTATTTTCACTTCTAAGTCTTCCAGGCCCAGGCTTCTCAGCACATAGATCCCTTGCTACCAGCTACCTCATGAAAAATAAGAACAAAATGAGCTGTTCCAGATTTTAAAATAAGGATTTCTGATTTTAAATTTTATCAGATTTCTTATGATGAAAGATTGGTAATGTATAATAGATCATATAAAAAATGAATTTCACAGAATGTCCCTTGCCTATTTCACTAGCTTCCATACAGGAATCCATTGTCCTATTTGACTTAGTATACTTGCAAATCTGAAACCCTAGTTAATTCCACTATCCATCCAGTTTTTCCACTGTACTTATTTGGGTTTCTGAAGAAAGTCATAGAAAGCTAGGAAAGGTAATTATTCACACTGAAAGATAGTTATCAACTGAAAAGGTCTTAACGGACGCAACCAACTCTAATAAAATGAAATTTAATGGTGATGAATAAAAGGTTCATCTCTAACACACACTAGGTATGTGACTATGGGTGAATCATGTAACCTCTCAGTGTCACCCAAAATGTCATAAGACTATCTGTTATAGGTAAAGATTGTCCTTATGCTGATGTTCAATCATGTCTTACTCTTTGTATTCCTATAGATCATCCTTTCTGTGGGGTTTTCTTGGCAAAGATATTTCAATGGTTTACCATTAGCTTCACTAGTGGCAAATGAGGTTAAGTGATTGCCTAAGATCATATAGCTAATAAGTATCTGAGGCCATATTTGAACTCAGTTCCTGACTTCAGGTTAAACATTCTTCATTCTAGCTGCCTCCAAACTTCTACCCTTGGTTTAAAAAAAAGATCACTTCATAAGATGGAGAATGCAGGCTAAACAGCAGTTATTAAAAAAAAAATACATAGAGTTCCTTCTACAAGTAGCCTTTTACAATTTGCCTCTCCCTTTCTTTTACTGTTAGTGTCTTCCTCCTAAGATTTCCTCTGGTTTACCATGCATCTTATGTGTTCAAAGTAGCTCACATGTTGATTCTTTCATTAGAATGTAATCTTCTTGAGGACTGGAACTTTTCTTTCTTTATATTCTCAGTTCTTAGTGCAGTGCCTTACATATAGTAAATGCTTAAACTTGTTGGCTTGACATGGGGGTTTTTAGTGACCTGGAAAGTTATTCATTCCCAAATCTCCATTATCATAATCCATCACATAATCTCAGCTGCACTGATACAAATGTAGGCTCAGACCTGCTACTAATCACTTCTCCACTTTCTCCTAAGGAGTACTCTATGGTACCCTGAGGAAGGTTTTCTGCCATTGGCTCAAGTTCCCATTTCAGGGACTCAGGGACTAGCCATAATTCTATTTAATAGCATCAGATTAACTTTTATAAAGGAATATTTGCTTTAAAGATATAGCAAGAGCAAGGTACAAATACTTCACCCAAAATATTTCAGGATCTCATTGCTTTATAAGTTATCTCAGTGAAGGATAGGGGTGGGGACCAGAACAAGTCTCATAGTTTAGCTCAATATGGACTTGGTCCCACCAAATTCAAATTTACAACCTTCACTTGGGCTGGTCTGCCCGATTCCTGGTTCTCAAAGTTTCTCTGCTGAGATGTCTATATCATCCAACTTTGACTCAGGAGTTCCCATATCCCCATGGCTCATACTCTCAGGCCAGGTTGAAAACTCCACTCCTTATATTTAACAGAAAAGAAGGAATGAAAAGGCAATAGACTTGGCCCCATTTCTCAGTGTCACATAACCTAAGCATGGGGGTAAGGAAGAAAGGGTTAGAAGGGAAGGGACATGATAAGGGTCTCAGGATGCAAGAAAAAAAGAAGGCAGCACTCAGTCTTTTATGCCTTTTATGAAAAGATTGAAGGAGCCTTTCATCCTCACATGTGAACACTGCAAAAATTAAATGAAATAAAATGAAAGACCCCTCAATTGTGAGTCAGACTGTTTTAAAGATGCTAATTCTTGTTACAAAGGCTGTTCCCCGACCATGTGATAGCCAGCACAGAATGTCCATACAGGTTCTAGTCCTCAATCTCCAATTATGGTTATATCATCTCTATCTACATCCAGCCCAAGCACCTTCAATGACAGGTCAAAATCAAATTTATGCTTTCATTTAAAGCTCCTCCTCCTCTGTCATTAGTATATATTTTATCTTCCCTTTTGTAACTTTAAAGTATTTTTTGACTTTTCTACCTCTCTTTCCACAGCAACTCATTTATCAAGTTATCTCAAATTAACTTCTTCAGTAGCTCTGGTTTTCATACCCTCATGTCTACATTATCAATACATCACTATAGCACAAACCCTCTTTACTATCTGCCTGGACTACTATTCTAAAAATAATTCCAATCTTTCCAATTCTAATTTCCAATGATTCTAATAGAGATTCTAATAACCTCTACTTCGTACAAAGGCACAATTTACAATGTTGCTACATAGATCTGATGAAGTGACTTTTCTGCTCAAAAGTCTTAAAGATCTTATTGCCTTTCAAGTAAAGTTCAAACATCTTTTCTTGACCGTCAAAAGCATTCAATGTCATATTGTGTTATCTTTCTAGCCTTTTTAAAATTAATTTGTCTATGAATTCTATGTGGCACCTAGATTGCACAATGGATAAAGTGCCAGGTCTGAAGTCAGCAAGACATCTTTCTGATTTCAAATCTGGTCTTTGACAATTATTAGCTGTGTCACGCTGGGTAAGTCACTTAATTCTTTTTGTCTCAGTTTCCTCATCTGTAAAATGAGTTGGGGAAGAAAATGGCAAACCATTATAATATTTTTGTCAAGAAAACCCCAAACAGGATCAAGAAGAATTGGACACAACCAAACAATAACATATTCTATGCATCAGCCAAACCAAACTCATCTTTGTCCCCTGAAAATGCTTTGTATTCTCCTATCTCCATGTTTTTGTTCATATTGCTCTCCATGCCTTGAAAGTCCTTAGTTCAATTCAATTAATATTTATGACAAACTTATTCTGCACCAGGCACTATGCTAAGCATTGGGGATACAAATTTGATAAAGACAGTCCATGACTTCAAGTGATTTATAATCTAATAAGAGGCAACTCACATTTTCATCTGTTGAACAACTATTCATCTTTTGAAGCTTCACTTAAATGTTGGCTCCTCCCTACTTCCTCCCTCTAGTCAGTAATGATTGTGTTCTTTACACTTCACAACACTTGATTTTGCAATTCTCTTTAATATACTTATGTAACATTAGACGTCATCTGGGTTTGTATCTTATCTCCCCATTCCTCCCAGATCCTAAACTTCATGAGAGCAGGAACTACATTTTTGTTTTCTAATAGCTAGTGAATCATTCTGAACATAGTGAACATTTAATCAAATCTTCAAGAATGAATGAATGGGTGGGTGGATGAATGAATGGAGTGGATAATATGTCAAAAAAAGTTATATATTCATTTAAACATAATTAAATAAAATATCTTTGAATTTATATTACATATTTTAACTGAAAAGTGTGGGCTTTGCTCATCCTGTGATTATCTAAGTTTTCTGACACAATGTTAATAAGTTGACAAAATAATCATTGAAATTATGTTTTGCTTATTTGAACTATCTGTGGGATTTGCTGTTCTGGAATGTTCTTATTTATTAAGCCTTGGGATCTCCCCAGTCAGTAGGAAGCTGTGTGGTCTGTCTTATCACAATTTCTCTCTATCCCTTAAATTCAGAGCCTTAGTAGGGTGTGGTTTTCCCCATTAAGAGCTGCTTTGGGCTAAACCCACTCTATCATGCTAACAGCCAAGGGCCTTGTAATAATAATTCCTGCTTGGCACAATCACAGTCAAGTTCACTTGAGTCATGGTTTTCCTAGTTCTCTAGGGATAGAAAAAGCAAAACCATTCTTATGGGACACATTTTTTATATTTTCCTTCTTTTATCCTAAATGGGATTATAAGTGAATAATCCAAAAAGGAATGAGAGAACATGCAATACCACAATCCACGTGGAAAGAAGGGCAGATCCAAATAACTAATGATTTTATCTTCCTGCTTTCTCTCTTTCCATGCCTCCAATCTTTTCACTCCCCTCTCTCATTTTATTTTCTCTGTCTAGTATTCATCCCTCCTTTCTTTTCCTTTGCTTCCTCTTTTCCTTTTTGATTTCTTGCTCTTTCCTCCCTCTCTCCCTTCCTCCATTCTTTCCTTCTTTTCTCCCTCCCTCTCTTCTTTCCCACCTTCTTTCTACCTTCTTTCTTTCATTCCTTCCTACTTACTTTCCTATCTTCCTTCCTTCCTTCATTCTTTCCTTCCTACCTTTTTTCTTTCCTATTTTCCTTCTTAATTTTCTTCCTTCCTTTCTTCTTTTTTACCTTTATTCCTTATTACCTTCTTCCTTCCTTCTTTTCTGCATTCCTTTCTTCCAAGCTCTTACTTTTGTTCCTTCCTCCCTCTTTCCATTCCTCCTTCCATCCCTCTCTTCCTTCATCTTCTTTCCTTCCTTCCTTCTTTCCTGTCTTCCCTCTCTTATCTGTCACACCTTTATCTTTTCTTTATAAAATTAGATTGGATACTATACATTGGAAAAAATAAGCATGAAGGTATGTTCTATTTGTTCTATTATATATATGGCTTAGAATGTTGGTTTGCTATTCTTTAGTTTCTATTAAATTATTCTCAAACAAACTTAAATTCATAGAATTAGACATTTAGCACTGGAAGATCTTACAAGTCATCTATTACCACTCTTGTTTTTTTCAATAGCTTAGGAAACTGAGGCTCAGCAAAATTAATATATTTGTTCATGGTGACATTGGTAGTAATTAGTATAGCTAGGATTTGAGCCCAGATCATCTAGTATTCTTTCTACCACACTGGGCCATCTCCCTAAAGATAGGGAGGAGCTAGGTGGTGTAGCAGATAGAGAACTAGCCCTGAAGTCAGGAGGATCTGAGTTCAAATCTGACCTCAGACACTTAACACTTCCTGGCTGTGTGACCCTGGGCAAGTCACCTAACCTTAATTGCCTCAGGGGAAAAAAAAGGAAAAAAGCCTTTCATTTACTCATTTAATAGATTTTTTAAAACACCTACTATATATATGGCACCATGCTAGACACTGGAGAAACAAAGTTAAAAAAAAAAAAAAAAAAAAAAAAAAAGGACTCTTTTACATTCTAACAATGATAGCAAAACTATCTAGAGCATAGTAACATTTGAAAAGTTTTTTCCATGTATTATATCTCTTGATCCAGACAACAACATTGTGAGAAAGTTACTGTTACTATTTCTGTTTTCCAAATGAGAAAACTGAGGTTGACAGAGACTGAGTTGGTTGCTCAGAGCACAGAGTAAGTTTCTGAGTCAGAATCTGAATGAAGGTGTTCTTGATTCCAAGTCTTGCATTTTATCACAATGCTATCTAGTTTCCTCTTGCTGTTGATTGGGGGGAAACAACATAGGGAGAAAGTTAAATATGTACAAAGCAATTATTTGGGCAGGAAAGGGATGAAAGAGAGCACCTAGATGGCACAATGGATAGAGTACCAGATCTGTAGTCAAGAAGACTCATATTCTTGAGTCCAAATCTGACCTCTGACACTTTACTTAAACTTTACTCTGACACTTAACTTTGCTTAATACAGTTTCCTCATCTGTGCAATGAGTAGGGAAAGAAATGACAAACCACTCTAGCATCTCTGGCAAGAAAAACCCAAATTGGGTCACAAAGAAAAAGGAATGAAACAACTAAACAATAGTAATTTACTTGTTGGAGGTGGTACCTAAGTTGAATCTTGAACAAAAACCATTAGTAACTCTACCTGGATAAACACCCTCTCAGGGGGAAATTGTAGATGAATTGGAATACTAAATATGTTTTTTTTTTCATTCTCTCTCTTGGGAATACTAATTATTCCTCTAAATTACTTTTCAAGTGTTGGAAAACTCTAAATTGATACATCTTCAAGACTTTGAATAATAAATGTGTATGTATATAATGGGGCAGCTAGGTAGCAGAATGGATAGAATCTGAGACCTGGAATCAGGAAGATTAATTTTCTTGAGTTCAAATTCAGTCTCATTTACTAGCTGTGTAAGCCTGAGCAAATAATTTAACATTTTTGCCTCAGTTTTCCCATCTGTAAAATGAGCTGGAGAAGGAAACAGCAAACCTGTCCAGTATCTTTGCCAAGAAAACACCAAATAGAATCACAAAAAGTGAGACATGATTGAAACTATTGAACAACAACAACAATAATACATATATATATATATATATATATACATGTCAGATGAGGTGGTCTTAACTATGGAGGTAACAAAATGAAGGTTTTAATTATATTAAGTAATGAAACTTCTCTGATCAAAACACTTCTTACTTCTTGGCCACCCTTCTCAGTAAATATTGTCTTCTCTTTTTAGAATGTAAACTACTTGAGCGCAGAGACTAACTTATTTTTTATATACATGCATCTCCCATCTCCATCTCCATAGTAAGCCCTTGATAAATTCTGTTTCATTCATTCATTCTTCACAAATCATCTGAGACTCAAAAACTACTTGAGACAGTCAGAATAAGAATAAAGTTTTACAAATACAATTAGGAATAAGAACTCATTCTAGTAGAATATTTTGAAATGTAAAAAGAACATCCCTCATAGCAACAAAACAAATAAAGCAAAAATTATTTTACTCATTTTGCAAATTAAGACACTAAGGGCAGGGTTGCCTATGACCAAACAGCTAAAAAAGTGTCAGCAGGAAGCACAGGTCTTCTGATGCTAAGCCTAGTCCATTTTCCCTATACTACCCTGCTTAACATCTTACCTGTGCTTATGCCCATGTTGAGTTATGACAGCATTTTGTAAGATGAGGAATAGCAGATATATCTTTCACTGGTCTATCAATTTTTGAGTTTCTTCAGAATTCTCATCTACACTGTTTGCCTTACACATAATTGAAGTGGATTATAATGCAGATGTTGTGATCTGAGGCTCATCAAAAATCCCCCTCCTTCCCAAAATGTATCTCTCATTTGAAATGTCTTTCATTAGAACAGATCTTAACCTGGGGTCTGTAAACCTATGTTTAAATATATATATAATTATATATGTATATATAATTATATATATATATGTGTGTGTGTGTGTGATTATATTTCAATACACTTGGTTTCCTTTGTAATACTATATATTTTACTTTATTCATTTATAAACATTGTTCTGAGAAAGAGTCCATAGGCTTCATCAACCTGCCCAAAGGGTATAGGATGGTTAAAATAAAAAAAAAAGGACAGAAAGTAAGGCTAACTGAAGTGCACACCCAGGTTAGGTAGTTCTGATGGGGGAAGTAGGGCACACAAGACAGAGAAGTAATTGAAAGGTCCTTGGAATGGAATACTGCCCAGCAAAGCAAGGGCAGCTACAGTAGGAGCCTCTATTCAGCCAGTGGACAGTGTGAGGTACTGGATGTTTGGAAAATGAAAGAGATGCTGGTAAAAATAGAAGACAACTATTGAAAATAAACTTAGCCTCTTTCAAAATTTGACCTAGAACTGGCCCCTTGCAATGACCGTGGCTGTCTATACAACTCTAAGCAAAATTCAGTTAGCAAAATCCCATAAAACCAGCCAAATTCCATGTTATCCTAAACTGTCATTCACTCAAATGAGCTTCTCTAAGTAGATATGGCCAGAAGATTAGTTGATGATGATTGAGAAGGTTGGAGAACTTTAACATGAGTCAGAAGGAGGCTATTGACCCATCCAACAGTAGGTAAAGTCATTATTGATACCCTTAATATGACTTCATAAAAGTATATTCCTTTGGTGACTTGTTCTATTGGAGTACTTTTTCTGATACAAGTATTATGAGGAGTTTCTATCCCCTCTTTTTTTTTTTTTTTTTTTTAACCTTGTTGCTTATTCTAGATTTAATCGTGCTTTCAGTAAAGGCATTCGGTAGTCTGGAGAATTTTTTTTAAAAATACCACATTAGGGGGGAAAAAACTGGAATTTCATGACAAAGTAGCAATTCTTCTGAACTCTAGCCTTCATTGTTAACTGAAGATGTACTCAAAGGCTAACAATGGCATTCATAGATTGCCTAACTGATAAAAGGGAACAAAGAAATCATTTGATAAAGTGCAAGAACTGCATAAATTAAGGGACACTGGAACCAGCTAAGTTAGGTATTAACTTAAACAAAGTCAATTTGGCTTGGTCTGTGGTTGTCTTCTATAGAGGGAATGTCCTATTTCTTACAAGCACACATGGCTGCCACATTCCTTTGTAATGACATGCTGACTTTCCATGGCAGCATCAGTGACAACAACATCACAGCCCTAGCAATTTAATGAAAGCCTCTATCCTCTTACTAAGCATTATGTGAACTTCTTATAAGCAAGTTGGACCATATGTGACCTCCATTTTCTCCTCTTTGATTTTAATCCTTATTTCTTGGAATTTTCATTTAATGATGACGATTTGTTGAAATAATATTGTTGCTTGAACTTTCCTGAAAAAAAAAAGGCAAAAAAACACAGTTCTGTGGAAGGAGTCCTATACACAAAAGTTTGGAAGATCTGAGTTTGAAACCCAGTTAATCTACAAATTGTCTATGTGATCATGAGCAAGTCATTTAACACTTGTGGGCCTCAGCATCTTGTCTATAAATTGAGAAGGCTGGACTAGGCCCTCTCCCAGTTCTCCTCTATGAAGTAAACATGAACGATTGAAGAATGAGACAAAATGGGATTAGCCAAGGCAAATGGTTATTGCTTCACTTACCAAAGAGTGTAGAAAGTTAATCATGTGAAAAGGAAAGAAAGATTTCATCATATCAGATCAACTGGGAATTCCCTAACATAGTTGACCTTTAGCTGGGTCCCACCCCTAAAAAGAACGCACATCTTGTTCATAATTTCCCAATAACAAGTTAGAGAAGTCAATGAACTAGAAAGGTGGCATTTGATATGGTTAGCTGATGCCCTCCTTTCTATTTCCCCTGGGATCACATTAGCTCAGGCCTTATACTATAACTGGTTTGATGTTCTAACAATAGATCTTCCTCTAATTTCCTTCCCCTACAATCCATATTACTGGTTATGGAATTAGAGTCAGGAAGAGCTGCATTCACATTTGACTTCTGAATTTTACTAGTTGTAGAAACCTGTGCAAATCATATAATTTCTACTACCTTCATCTCTCCATATATAAAATGGGATAATGATAGCAATAATATTAGACTGTGAACTATTTGATAGCAAAATTTGTTTTTTCCTTTTTTTTTGGTATACCTAGAACTTGCATTGGTGGTTCAGTAGTAGAATTTTTTCCCTCCTGCATGGGAGACTCAGATTCAATTCTTGATCAATTCAGCTACTCTGTGGGCAACTAGGTCACACAGTGGATAGAGTGCCAGGCCTAGAATCAGTAGAACTGAGTTCAAATTTGGTCTCCGATACACACTAGCTGTGTGACCCTGGGAAAGTCACTTAACCCTAATACCATTCCCTCCAAAAATATCTCTTTGCTTCTTTTTGTCTCTTTTCTCTTAACATTTGAAGGAATGCGCTCCCTCAAAGTCCCCTTCAGGAGGGGGCAGCATGGTACTGTGTTTTCCCATTACTCTTGTTCTAAAGAACTTGAGTGTTAAGTTATTGATTTCTAACCCATTTTGAATGATCTTTGGCAGACCACTCAATCTCACTTGACCTCAGTGTTCTCATTTGTAAAATAGAGATGCTAACAATCCTTCCATTTTTCACTTTTGCAGGACTTTGGTGAAGACTGCATTGTAAGTCCTTAAGAATTTTATTGTTTTGAATAATTAGTAGCATTATCAGTGGCTTTTTATAATTTCTTGGCTTTGAATGAAACTTTTGTGCTGAACATAAATCATAGGATTATTGATTTAGAGTTTAGAGGGACAAGTCCACTGTTGGTTATCTTCAGATATTTGAAGGTTTTCATAAAGAAGGGGTATAAGACTGATTCTATTTGGCCCCATAAGGTAGAAAAAGAAAGAGAATGAATGGAAGGTGTAATGAGACAAATTTAGACTTGAGGTTGGAAAATCTTTTTTAGAATCAGAGTTATTTACTGATAAGATGGGTTACTTGGGGAGGTAATGGGTTTTTATTTTCCTTGAAAGTCTTCATGGAGGATGACCTTTATCACCTCTAGTCTTCAATGGCGCCATGACTTTCTAATTGTTCTTCCTAATTCAAGTCTTTCAGCATTTCCTTTTTTCCTTCACCTGACAAAATGATTTTTAATCTGACTATATTACCTGGGACAGCTAGATGGTGCAATGAATAGAGCATGAGCCTTAGAATCAAGAGGGTATGAGTTCAAATTCAATCTCAGATACTTAACACCTAACTAGTTCAGTGAGCCTGAGCAAGTCACTTAACTCCAATTGCCTCTCAAAAAACCAAACAAATAAAAAACAAAACACTGGGTCACCACCACCTACTATTCAATCCATTTCTATTACCCGCAGGATAAACTATAAAGGCATCTGTTTGTTATTTAAAGCTATCCATAATCTTAGAGCTCTTTCAGAGCAAGAACTGCCTTTTGCTTTTCTTTGTCCCTTATCACAAGGAACAAAGAACTTATCACAGGATCTGGCACATAATAGGCACTTCATAAATATTGATTGATTGATCAATTAGATAACCTGGATACTTCCTACCTCTATGATTTTTATCCTATTCTCTTCTTCAGAGATTCTACAATACAGCTCTAATGGTCTACTGCTGCTTCTCAGTAATACCACTTTACCATCCATGTCCAGGCTATATTACATTGTTGGAATACGCAGGAGAGCTGTTGGAATACATGGGAGCCACCTGACAGTGGCTGCTGGAGATTCAACCCAGAATGGATCTCCTCTTGTGAGAGGATGATATAAGGAGACTGAGAGGCAGTTGCTATTCTTTGACCACTCTCTCTGAGAAGCTGTTGTGTTGTCTGACCTCTCTCCTCTTCCCTATGCCTCCAATTTATCTCATTCCTAGTCATAACATCTGTGTCAGCAAAGGCTGCCTTGCAACTCCTTCAGATGTTATGATCCACAGCTATGGAGATTCTTGGAGAATTGACCCGTCCCTTAACATTACAATATACCCAAGATATTCTTCCTTTTCACTTCCATTTAGAATCCTTGAATTTCCTTAACACTTGATTCCAATTTCATCATCTTGTGAAGGACTTTCTTATACTTTATCTATCTACTCAATTAATAGAGCATCCCCCTCTAATGTTACTGATCATTCACTCTATTTATTTTGTATAGACCTATTTATTTACATGTGGTGTTGTGTTCTTTCCCCACTCTACTCTCCATTCTCTCCCCTGTGAGAATGTGAGTTCCTATCCTTTTTAACCCTCCACACTTTAAAATAGTTCTGACAAATGGTCATAGAGCCTCTCTTTAAGATCTCAGAAGATGGCAAGCTTAGTAGTTCCCAAAGCATCCTGTTCCATAGTTAGATAACTCCAAAAGTTAGTGGAGGAGTCCTTTTCATGTCTCACTAAGTCTCTAGACTTGATCCATGCTGGCAAATATATCAGCTTTGCTTACCCATCCATCTTTATCTCCAACTCCTTGTCCAAAGACTAAGGGTAAAATTTCCTCCTCTAACTGCCAGTCACCTCTAGAACATCTGGTAGCTAACCAGAAGATCCATAATATTGCCTAATTTCATTTAATTGAATGTTGTATTCCACTTTTAATTTTAATTTAATTCAAAATTTTGTTTCAATTCAACAAACATTTTAAAAGTGTTTACTATGTATATGGCAGTGAGAGTACAAAAAATAATAGAGACTTTTTCTTCAAAGAATTTAAATGGGAGCAACTAGTTGGTATAGTCCCGAAGTCAGGAGGACCTGAATTCAAATGTGACCTCATACACTTAATACTTCCTGGCCATGTTACCCTAGGCAAGTCACTTGACCCCAATTTCCTCAGGAAAAAAAAAGTTAAATTGCTATGATGGGGGTGAAAAAAGGTGAACATGAATTGTATGAGAAGAGAATGAGAGGGAGGAGAAGAAAGAAGGACCTATTATAGTGTTGCATAAGTAGGCTAGTAATATTTAATAAGTGCTCATTAATTGAATTGAGTCCTGTAAATGTAAATTGAGTCCTATCTAGTTCCAATTCCTGTCAATGCCACAGTAGTAAACTTAAGGATGCAGTGCAAAAAACTTTTCTCAAGAACAACGTGACACAAAATCCATCCCTTTTCTCCCTCTAATCCCTGAGCAGCTGCTGTCTGGTAAGAAGGGCCCTTTCTACCAATGAGTAAGAAAAAAGCAAATTTCCCCCACCTCCACAAAATTTGATCCTTCTCACATGGAAGTCTGGAGCTTCAGTTCTGAAAGGATTCACAGACATTTCCTCTTGGACTTGGATGTTAATGAGTTTGATGCCTCAATTTAAGTAATCTATAGGTAGGATGTGAGGTCAAGAATAAGAAGGTTAGGTGAGTAAAACTCATCTCATAAGGAGAATTAAGGGGTGAAAACTTAAAGTAGTGTTTTGTAGATGAAAAGAATGTGCTTAATGCGTGTTATTTCATGAGAAAGCCAAAAGTATGGTCCCCACCCCACTTCAGGGCAGAACAGCCACTGGCCTGTAGGCTGCCTTCTGCTTAAAATCACCCAGTGAGTGAAGGGAATTATCCAGATGAGGATGTTATTTGGACCAATTCGAAGTGCAAACTCTAAAGAACACAGGCTCACTTATTCATCCATTCATTTGGTTATTGATTGATTGGATTCTTGGTCTAAGGCACCCATACAACAAAAAGATTCCCTATAAAAATGAATATAACTCTATGAGAGCTCGTTTTGAATTGGGATCGACACTGATCTCAATAGCAGATGCTGGCATGGGGTGAAATTATTTTTTTGAAACTCCTTCGCTTTTCCTGGTAAAGTAGTTAGCGTTGTATTTTCATGCTAGAAGGAAAAAGTGATGAAAAGTCCTTAAACCCAAAGAAACAAAATCCTTGATTTGTATCCAACCTCCCTGCAAAACAAGATCCCATATGGTCATAGCTGGTCTTAGTAGGACTGGAACAAATCAGATGATGCACCTTTTAGATTTGGCTTCTCTGTTTAGCCCTATTTTCACTCTCGATCTTGTTGCTTACTCTGTCCATCACTCCAGGTGGGTGAGGATTGTGCTTAATAAAACTACTCCCTTAGTAATATCCTAGTTTAACCATTTAACCACCAGGGGGCAAAAGGACTATACTCCCTAATTCACTCTATTTCATTCAACACCAAAGGACTCTTGGGGGAGAACTCCAATCTCTCCATGAGTCTATAGAATTGCTAAACCTATCCCCTATCTCCATCTCTTTTGTGAGTGACAATTCTTGTCCCTTTAGTTTCAAGTTATTCTCAATGTGATTTGAGTTTTAGGCTGTATCCCCACCCTCTTCCCTTGATTCCCTGTTTCAAATGAATCATACTATACTCGCTTAATGTTACACAAACGCATTATAATTATTTGTAGCTCTTACTCATACCTATAGAAGCAAAAAAATAAAATTAAATTAAGTATTTTGAAACAATTACTGCATGGGTTGCATATCCATAGCTCCTTTAAACCCAAGAAGCCCCAATCCAGTCTATCAGCTTGGCCTAAACCCAGGATTTCCCAGACACAATTCTATTAGTTAGACTCAGACTTCCTCATAAGTTGTTTCCATGGGGAGCTAGCAAGCATTCTCAATGCTCTTACTTTCATGGCCTCCTAGAGGATCAACATCCAGTCAATAGTGGGAAGTTGGGATTCTGAAGTATAATTCCATCTTTCAGCCACTTTTCCTTGCTTACTACTCTTGATAGTTTGTTGTTGGTTCTTGTTTACTTGTTTTTCAGTTGTGTCCAACTCTTTGTGACTCCCATTTGGGATTTTCTTGGAAAAAAAACTGCTTTCATGATTTGAGACTTCCTTCTCCAACTTATTTTATAGATAATAGAACAGAGTTAAATGGCTTATCCAGCATCACACAGCTAGTGAGGGTCTAAGGCTAGATCTTATATTCAGAGGATGAATTTTCTTGATTCAAGGCCTGGAATACTATCCACTCTACCACCTAGCTATCTCTATTGGTGGTTAGGATATCCAATTCCTTGACTGGATTATAAGATAATGGTGGCCTGGAATTAACTTAAACTGGCTTATGAAAGTATATTGTTAAATTTCTATTGTAAATATTTACAACTGAGAAAATGGCAAATACTACAAATCAGGGCTTGATTTATAGTTTTGTTGATCATCTAGACTTAAGTGATGGAGAAAATGTTAATTATATAGATTAAACTTAAATGTGGATTACAGTATTCCTTTCCCCTCACAAAATCAATTGTTGAACATTTACCAGCACATCCTTGGTTATATAGGATGCCTTCCCACCAAATATTTCTTGTGACTAGCTTTTCTGCACTGGAGCAGTGGAGTGATCTCAAGGGATGACTCCAACATGGAGAAAGAGACTTTTCCTACATCTAGTATTCCTCCCTCTATTCCTTGAACACCTTTGCATTTCCTTTTCTTTCCATCTCCTTTCACCTCCTACTTTCTCCTTCCTCTTCTCTGGCTTGCCAGGCCTGGGCACATTTTGATGCTATTAGTCATGGAAAATAGGATAGGGTTGGAGAAGAAAATGAGCAGGAGGGGTGCCATCACTGTTTCCAAACCTCAGACATTAAGGATGAATCTTACTGTTGTAAAATGCTAAGAGTAGATTTCCTCCTAATTCATAGTAAAATAACTGGCATTTTCCCATTGGCAATAATAATTGCACAGTTTTTGTTTAGTGCTTTAATGCTCATGAAATGCTTTCATCTCAATAGCCCTAACAGTTAGAAAGTTAACATTTTATCTCCAACTTTACTAAACGGAAACTGAACCTCAAAGATATCTTGCCCAAGATCACACAAGGAATAAGTATGAGCCTCAGGACTAGAGCCTGTTTTTTCTGTCTCAAAGATAAATTTTGTTCTCTATTATTCCAAATGGACTCTCCAGGATAACCACTGCTAAAATCCACCAGCAGTTTTTCCATACTTCTAAGCAAACAGTGAAATATAGATTGTCTTATGGTTCTAGTAGATATTAGGCTTAGCTAGACAGTCTTTCTGAAACTGAACTAACCATGAGCCTGGCTAAGAAGAGAATTCTAGAGAGAGATAGAGGAAGAATTGCCTCAGGTATCTGAAGAAACTGTGTTGCTTATTCCTTTCCAAGCTAAAGAAGGACTTATTCAAATTAGATATGGCTTTGCCTATGGGAAATTTCAGACTTCAGGCAGTTAGCTTTTCTGGAGTTATAACTTTTACACATTTCTCCTCTTATTGGGTAGATGGTATGATTGCCTTTACAAGCAAAACAAACAGCTGAGGAACAAATGAAAGAGGCTTCCCCCCCCTTCTTTCAGCTGTAAATTCAAGAGCTTGAAATGAATTTGGCAAATAACTTGCATTGCAAAGGGGGAACTGCAGCTGAAAGGCAAGATTTCCAAAAATTCTTGAAAATTCAAGTCATACAGGGAATAATTCCCAGATTCAACTTGTTGGGCCTTGTGTCTCTCTTAAAATACTTAGGTGCTTTCTCTCCCACCCACACCCCCACAAAAAAGAAAGAAAATTGCTCCATTATGCTATCTTCTTGTCACTAAGTAGGGAAATTCTGTTAGGATATAGTAATCAGGTATTTATAGAAGAAAAGGAAGAGTCACAATTTTCTTATGAATCAGAGCAATGGAGTCAGCTGCTTTACATAATTTAAGACCTTTCCTAAGAAGTACACTTGAGGCTGAAAACATCTAGATTAGCTGTCTACACTGTTCACATTAATCTAAATTGAAGTCAATCTTGTTCTTTGTTTTGGCAGAGATGAACTGGCTAGAAGAGTTTTATAAGGGGTATTTATAGGGCATGGGAGGTAACACAGAGTAATGATTAGAGTCAACCTCAGAATAAGAGACTTGGGTAGTGCTTCTGATTCATACTGATTGTTGGATCCTGGACAATTCACATAAGTGTTCAATGTGTCTGGTATCTTTCTAAGACTCTTAAATTACAGAATGAGTATCAATCAGCATTAGGGGAGGAACTTTCCTCATTAGACATGCTAAATGAAAATAAAAATGTAGTTCAAAGGAAAGAAAATGTGAATTATTCTAAAGTTAAATGAAATTGATCTCTGAAAGAAAACATATGATAAGGCAAATGAATAATCATTTGTTCATTCAAATAAGCAAAAATTCAGACTATTATTCAGAAATATTTGAATAAAGAAATCTGGATCTCTAGGACACTTTTGGTACTATAATAATAACTATGTGTTAACTCGAGATGCTTATTTCAGTCTTTTTTAAATACACTTTAAAGGATATAACGTGGCTCTTGGCATACCTGAATCCATGCAATACAGAACTACTGTTATACCAAAACTCTCCATCAATAAGCTATACTTTATCTCATATACAAGGAAAAGGAAATCTATTTAAAAAATGGCCATTGCCATTTTTGCATCTACAAGAGTGATAGTATTTATTTCTGTTTGAAAATGAGTTAAAGATTACTTTCTTTCCATTGATTTAGAAAGTGTGATTTTAAAAGATTATTAAAGAACAAATAGCCCACAGCTTATTGAAACAAAAATAATCAATAAAACCTGCTTACTCATCAACTTTGCTTTTATTCCTAGTTTAACTTGTTCTGAATAGTAATAATTTTCATTTTGATCAGAATCCTTAGTGTAGATAAATGTCTTTATGCAAAGACTTGCATTTAATGCTGGGGAACCAAGGATCAGGCAACACATTTTATATGCTATAGGATATTAAGAACAGGATAAAATGTGCTTATATTTGCTAAAAAAAAAAAAAAAAAATTACAAGGGGAGGGATTAACTTTAAACATGACATTTCTTTAGAACTGAACAGCTCTCTTTTTGATTTACAAAGCATATAGTGAATAATATAGGAAAATACAATTAGATTATTTTAAAATTATTAAAATTATTCCAAATCTGAGGTTTTAACAAGTTCATGAACTTTTAAAAATATTTTGATAAACATATTTTAATATAATTGCTTTCATTTATAAACCTTTGTGTTTTATTTTATGCATTCAAGAATATTATTCTGAGAATGGGCTTTACTAAATTGCCGAACTCCTTCAATAGAGATAGAAATAAAACTTGATTATAAGTGTAGCTATATTTTAGTTGGACAGCTAAGTGACACAGTAGATAAAGCACCTGTCCTGGAGTCAGGAAGACTCTTCCTCCTGAGTTCAAATCCATCCTCAGATGCTTACTAGCTATGTGACGCTAAGCAAGAAAGTTAACCTTGTTTGCCTCGGTTTCCTCAATTGCAAAATGAGCTGGAGAAGGAAATGGCAAACCACTCCAGTATTTTTGCCAAAACAATCCACAAGCCCAAATGGGGTCACAAAGAGGTGGACACAATTGGAAAATGACAGAACAAAAATATATTAGTTAGTTCAGATCACATGAGAATGAAGGTGGATAGAGAAAGGGCCTGGGAATCACAAACAGGATTTGACCCTGAACAAATCATTTAACCTTTTGGTGTCCTTGAAAACTGTAACTTGTTTTTTATTTTATTTTATTTTTATTTTATTTATAAATTTTTTGACATTATATATGCATGAGTAATTTTTTTAAATAACATTATCCCTTGTATTCATTTTCCCAAGTTATCCCCTCCCTCCCTCTACTCCCTCCCCTTGATGACAGGCAATCCCATATATTTTACATGTGTTACAATATAACCTAGATACAATATATGTGTGTAAATACCATTTTCTTGTTGCACGTTAAGTATTAGATTCCAAAGGTATAAGTAACCTGGGTAGATAGACAGTAGTGCTAACAATTTACATTCACTTCCCAGTGTTCCTTCTCTGGGTGTAGTTATTTCTGTTCATCATTGATCAGCTGGAAGTGAGTTGGATCTTCTTTATGTTGAAGATATCCACTTCCATCAGAATACATCATACAGCATTGAAGTGTACAGCAATCTTCTGGTTCTATTCATTTCACTCAGCATCAGTTGATGTAAGTCTCTCCAAGCCTCTCTGTATTCCTCCTGCTGGTCATTTCTTACAGAACAATAATATTCCATAACCTTCATATACCATAATTTACCCAAGCATTCTCCAATTGATGGACATCCATTCATCTTCCAGTTTCTAGCCACTACAAAAAGAGCTGCCACAAACATTTTGGCACTTACAGGTCCCTTTCCTCTCCTCAGTATTTCTTTGGGATATAAGCCCAATAGCAGCAATGCTGGATCAAAGGGTATGCACAGTTTGATAACTTTTTGGGCATAGTTCCAAATTGCTCTCCAGAATGGCTGGATTCTTTCACAACTCCATCAACAATGTATTAGTGTCCTGAAAACTGTAACTTGTAATGCAGATACTAATCTATATTAATATCAGAAGGTACTTCTTTATACAGATGAAAGTAGACTAAGTAAAAAAAACAAAAAACAAAATTAACCTAGTGAAACCTGAAATAGTACCCCATGGAGAAATGCAAAATTAGGCTTTGGCCAATTGATATTAATATGCTGATAGTAATGAACAATTATTTTTATGTTTACATATAAAGCATATGAATTTTAAAGCACTGTGTTATTCTCTATAATGAAATATGATGCTATGTATATATATATGTGTGTGTATAGATAGATAGATAGATAGATAGATAGATAGATAGATAGATAGATAGATAGATAGATATGTATATCAGATTTGAGCAGACTCAATAGATAGAATACTAGATTTGGGATTAGGAAGAATTATCTTTATGAGTTCAAATAAGTTTCAGATATTTCCTAGATGTGTGATCCTCAGCAAGTCACTTAACATTGTTTACTTCACTTTCCTCATCTATAAAATGAGTTGAAAAAGTAAATGTCAAACTACTCCAGTATTTTTGCTAAGAAAATCCAAAATGGGGTCACAACTGAAATGAATGAACGACAACAAATAAATATCAGATTTGGCACAAAAACATTTTGAAAAGTATGCAAATATTAAAAATATAATTTATTTTACCTAGTTGCATTTGCCATGGTTTGTTGTAGAATTGCCCTAATATTCATTTAGCCATTTATTATGTATTATGTAATATATGTAAAATATGTAATATATAATTATATTAATATGATGTATATATATGACATACATTATGTATAATGATTGAGGCACCAAAAGAGACACAAAAATAAAAGGATCAGAGCTTCTATTTGACATTAAGAATGGAACCGATCCTTGATTTGGCCTATTTTGCATCAATATTTACATTTTTAATAACCTATACTATGCTGGGGATAGGACAGTGAGATTAGAAAGACAAGAGAGATCATTTTATTTTATTTTGATTCAATCTTTCATTCGCTATAACTCAAAGCTTTGACTTTTAACTAAATTCTTCTAAAGATGTGTCTGTTTGAAGTTTAAATATTTCTCAAAGTGGAATTTCTCCTTAAAGAATTAACCCGCAGTCCTTGAAAGGGTAAAATACATCACTAAAATCTTCATTTCAATAGGGCCTGTCATCAAAAAATATTGAAAATCAACGTTATTTTTTGTTATCTTTTGAAGTGAAATGTTAAATGTTCTCCCAATAAGAAATCTAGTGGATATTATCTGTTATTACAATTATGTAATTTTCACTGTCATCACTGGAATGAGATACCTTTTGTAATTAAAAGGCGTGCAATCATCCTTAGGGGGGAAAAAATGAAAGAAATTACATTGTCCCCTAGTGGAGGCATAAGAGAGCCTGTTTTGTTGCTCTAAGACAGGATGAAAAAAGTCTTTTAAATAGATGTGTGTGGGGAAAGGGGATGGTCCTGATAGCTAATTTATTTTTCATCACTCAACCTGATGTGAGCTTGGAATCACAAATCACAAAGCAATTGCAGTTGCATGAACAAGAGTACCAAGTGACATTTTATCCTTTTTCAATCTGAACAAACTGGAGAAGGATGGAGAATGGCTGATTTAAGCAGTTTTCACAAACAGATTAAAAATAGAACATTACCTAAAAGTCGAGGAACTCAGAGAAAAAAAGCACACTAACACCCACATGCAAAACCAAAGTTTCTTCTGGCCATTTCGAGGAAAGGATGTGACTAAGTTTCTACATTGTCTCTTTTCTTGATTTTTTCTTCTTTCAAGAAGGTGATATTAATTAGATAGTGAATTATTTTATCAGGCCATTCAAACTAATATAGAGAAGAAATAGAAGGAAAGGGGAAATTCTTGTTATCTATAGACCATTTACAATTTGTATTATAGGTCCTCCTATTCAACACCTTGGGGAACAGGATGGATCCCTTATTACTTATTTGGTTTTGTTGATATATAGACTAATGCAGTCTTTCTATAGAAGGGTCTTCTTAAAGGGGGTATGGAATATCTCAAAGGTCTTCTTGATCCTCTAGCCAATAAATCAAGCACTTTTGTGACCTAGCAAAATAAAATTAAATAGCACTATTTTTTATATCTGCTACTACTTGTATGGACAACATTTAATTCAAAAGGTAGTTGGGAGGCAGAGAAGCCAGAGTGCCAGACATGGGAAAGGAAGACCTGAGTTTGAAGTCTGACTATGAAGTGTTACATTGGGCAAGTCATTTAACCACTCATCTGCCAAATGAGCATAATAATATACTTACCTGTCATGGTTGAAGTGAAAATCAAAGATAAATGTAAAGTACTTTGCACACTTTAAAGCACTGCATAAATACTATCTATTATTACTTTGAGCAAACATCTATTTAATACACTGAGGATAGCAGTAAGAGCTAAAAATGCCTATACCAATAAAATCTCTTCTCTGATTGTGGGCCACATTTCATCTTCAACTTTTAGCCTTGAGAGCTGTCTGTAGTACTGAGATTTTTCCATTAGATTATTTTTCCTGGTTGTTATTGTTTAGTTATGTTTGACTTTTATGATCCCATTAACCATTGCAAACTAATAAATGGCCATAGCTAGTATTCTCGGCAAAGATTCCATTTAATTAATGAGCTTTAAATCTGTTGATAAATTAATGAGAGGTTTTCCCCAAACCAAGAACACTTCTCCTGGTAGAATGGGTAGATTAAAACAATTTATTCCAATGGATATAAAGATAGCTGGAGTTGGTATTATGAAAAGCTTAGATCTTGGTCAAACATCAAAGATACCAATGTCATATACTGAATCTTAAGCCATCACCAGTTGTCTTGCTTTTTGTTTTGTTGCTTGACATCGAGGACTCTGGATACATACAGCTCTCCTCTTATCTAAATCCAATTTACTCATAAGTCAGGATATCATCCTATGATGTCATTGGCCCTCTTAGAAAATGGTACAGAAAATTGAATGATTTGCTCAGGCACACAGTTTTTATGTGTCATAGGCTGGACTCCAGTCTTCCTGGCTTCCAGATTGGCTCTTTATCCACTAGACAACCCTTCTCTGGTGAACAGTGAGGATTCAAAGAAAAAACTGAGTCTGTTCCCCGAAGAGGGATGTTGTAGAGAGAAGCTGTGCTTCAGGGAGGGTGAAAGTTGATGATAGAAATAGATTATCTCTAAGGTCTTTTCTAGTTCTAAGCCTTTACCTCTGAGAATTTTTATCTAGAAGTCATTTATCTACACTTCCATTCCTGAGACATTGTTATTATTTAGTTAAGATGTTTGGGGCGGACAGAAATTTTCTTTCTTGAGAACAGTTTTGTCTTTGTATTTCTCCATCCACATAATGAAGTTTAACAAATGCTTGCTTTTCAGAATCTCCTTGCAACATGAGAATGGCTAAAACTCTAGACATATAGGCAAATGACCTTCCTAAATTCAAATTTTCTTGGTCTTTATTGTTCTTGAGCTCTTTGAAGTCTTTGCTGCTCAATTATTGCTTCCTCCTAGAAATTCTTCTTTTTTTTCCTCAATGATGCAACTTTCTTTTAGTTTACCTCTGACCTTTCTGACTATTGCTTTTCATTCTCCTTTTCTGGATCATTGTCCTGCATGTTTAAAACTTTAGAGTAAACTTTTGACTCTTCTCTTTCCTTTTTTTCCCTCACAGCCTTTTCCCCATTCTAGGTTCTTATTGTCTTTTATCTGGACTATGGGAATAATTGGGCAGCTAGATAATGTAATGGACAAAGTCCTCCAACTAGAGTCAGGAAGCCCCTTCTTTTTGAGTTCCAATCTGGCCTCATTTATTTACTAGCTGTGTGACCTGGGGAAGTCACTTTGTCTTGCTTGCCACAACTTCTTCATCTGTAAAATGAGCTAGAGAAGGAAATGGCAAACCACTTCAATGTCTTTGCCAAGATTAAGTGTGTGGCCCTGCACAAGTCACTTCTGTTTGCCTCAGTTTCTTCATCTGTAAAATGAGCTAGAGAAGGAAATAGCAAACCACTACATTATCTCTGCCAAGGAAACAAACTAAAAGGATTTAAAAAGAATTGAATACAAATGAAATGACTAAACAACAATTAGATTATATGTTAGATACAAATATTTGTATGTTCAACTATGACAATTGGCATAGCTGTTTAATTAATCCCCTTACCTTTAGTTTCTCCTCACTCTAAGCTATTTATCACAAACCCGCCAAACTGATATTCATATAATTCAAATTTCATCATTTCTGCTCTGGCACTAAGCTGTCTTCACTGATAAGTAAGAGAGTACAAAATCAGTTATATTAATCTGGCCCCAGAGTAGATTATGTTTCTCATCTCATCAAGCCAATCCCTGATCCATTCTGCCATCTGCCTTACCCCATCCCCTACTCTCATTTTATAATTTACTTGGGGAGCAGTAATCAAATCAATACTATAAATGCTTCTAGAAAAGGTAGGTTAATTAGTTGGGCTGACCAAAATACAAATTCCCATGATCCCTTAGACCAAAACTCCCTTTTCCTGGCCACCTATACCTCTGAATGAAGGACTGGTTTACTTGTGTGTGTGTGTGTGTGTGTGTGTGTGTGTGTGTGTGTGTGTGTGTGTGTGTGTGTATCCTTTCAAATAGTGCCTGTAACATACTAAGTACTTAATAAATGCAATTTCATCTAAAGATTTCCATAATCAAGTTCCCATCTACCTTTTCAACTTTATTCCACATACCTCCCATTTACAGTCTTTTTTCCAGTTGTTGCCAACCACATATTACTGGTGTGATGATGGCAAGTCATTCAATCTCTCTAAATCTCATTTTCCTCATCTGTAAATTGGAGGGATAGGACCAGATGGCCTCTGAGGTCCCTTTCAGCTCTAGATTTAAGATCATATGATTTTATATTGCCAATCCTCCCTGGCTTGCCTCTTGAGTTATTAGTACTGTTTTCATCTTGAAAATATTTTTAATTATTTTGACCATACTTTATAATACTTGTTTACATATTATACCTCTCCCCTTCTCTGATAGAATATAAATTTTTCATGAGCAAGAATGATTTCATATTTTGTCTTTGTATCCCCTAGTGTCTGGAAAAATGCTTCACACATAATCATTTAATATAATTTTTTGTTGAACTGAAACATTTATAAAACTCCAAGTTAATGTCTTAGTTGTCCAAATGGAGGGCTGGGTGGAGAGGAAATACAAAGATAGAGAACACATAGTATCTACTTCCTAGGACTTTCAATTCTTTCCATTTGTATTTGCCAAATTAGGATTCTATAATTGGAATGACTGGGGGGAAATTAAGAATCAAGATCTAAAACTGGAAGGGACTTCTATCTAGTCCAATGCTGTCAATTTACAGATGAGGAAACTGAGATTTAGGTTAATTTACTTATCTAAAGTCAGACAGGTAGCATGTGCATGATAACCTTCTAGGAATATCATTCATTTAATATTATATATATATATGTATATATATACATATATATATGCACATGCATATTAAACAATAATCATACATACACATGGTATTACAAAGATATTTGAAAGTGGAAAGAGGGGGAACATAATCCTATGTCTTTGCATTTGACTTTTTTGAAGAAAATCTACTTTTGAAATTCAGATTTGTATCATGAGGAAAAAAGATGGACCATCTGCTTTTTTGAAGTATAAACTACTATGAATTGTTTTAAAATGAGAAAAGTTGTTTGTTTTTTAAGCAGAGTGATGGCAAGAGTTTTATGTAGGATGGGTAGAAATAATACCTCTACTGGATTTCTTGTATATCATGTCTAAGAAGGGGGTGACTGAGCTCAATTGAGAAATAAAACATTCATAATCCTCCCCTCACTTTCCATACAACTCCACCCAGCTAGAGATACTCTAGGAAGAACTGGAAATCTATTCCAATAGTCAGAGCTAAACATTGGACCAGGAAGATCAAACTCATTAAAGAACTGTTAAAGTGGATAGTGCCTTTAAGAATGAAAAATTAAGATGTAGTCAACACTCAACACCTACACACCAAAGCACATAACCCAGATGAGCTAATTTTTAAGACTGGAGTAGAAATGAGCTAATGTTGTTAGGGGACTGTAGACAAAATATGGCAGGAAATCAATAGTACTTGAAAAAGGAAGGAAGGAAGGAAGGAAGGAAGGAAGGAAGGAAGGAAGGAAGGAAGGAAGGAAGGAAGGAAGGAAGGAAGGAAGGAAGGAAGGAAGGAAGGAAGGAAGGAAGGAAGGAAGGAAGGAAGGAAGGAAGGAAGGAAGGAAGGAAGGAAGGAAGGAAGGAAGGAAGGAAAGAGCAAAGGAAGTATACTCACTCATCCACTTTATGCTGCTCAGCTGCTAGCAATAAAGGAAAGCTTCAAGATGTAAAGTAACTTAACCATTTCTGTAACTTGTTGGGATGCTGAGGTGACCCAGTCGGGTGGTGCCTTTGTTGGGCAGCCAGCAAGCACAATGGTTCCAATGGTGAGGTCTGTGTTGTTGTGTGGGGGTACATTTTTTCTTGCTCCCCGCCCACCCCCACCCCCCCTTTTTCTCCTGCAGCTGCTTCACAAATGTAGTAAAATGCTATCTCCACTATGATAAAGAGGCATGTGTAATGTTGGGCGGTCTGGCAGCTGAATTGACAACACATTTTATGTATTACCCAAAAAGTTGAAGGAGAAAAATTCCCCATAACCTAATTTTCGTTTTTAAAAGCATGAAGTTGGCCTCGGCAGTTAAGAAATTGAATTTGCGAGCTGTTAAATGTCAGAGCTGACCTCTGGGAGTTTTTGAGGTGGGATGATGTGGTGAAGGGCAGGCTTCAGGTCATGTTTTATACAAGAAGTTTAATTGTTCTGGCTAGGAAGTAAAAGTGACTCATTGAGTTGAAGTGGGTCTCTATCTCCCCACACAGATTTCTAATGGGGGAGGATACTGCTAGCAATAATATCTTTTAAAAATTTGGATTGGTTCACTTCAGCCTTTTAACTACTTCCATCCAGATTCATTTGTTTTGGACACATAAGAGTTGATAGCCAGCCAATGATAGCAAAAAACAGTGTCTTTGTCACCCTTTCTGAACCCATACAAACCTTTTTCACTGTGTTTAAATCAGGCCTTAAAAAAAATTGGCCAAAGAAAAGTACATGCTATTGAGCCTTTCTGGAGTTTTATTGTAGCAGGTTAAATAGTTTATAGCTATAATGATTGTAAAGTTGTCATGATACCAAATTTGTGGTATGGTATTTTCCATTTGGAGTTTCATGGTTTTCTCAGAAACTTTTAAAGTATAACTCAGGTATAAGCATTTTCCATTTGACTACATTTGAATAAAGTCACATGTTTTTTAATCAATAGCTGCAAGAGTGAGGTTCTGGGATCCTTCATCTCTTGCTTTGGGATCTCACATCACAGCTATTATATGCTACCGGTTTGATTAGCTCTATTATACCTTAGCCATTGATCTACTATTCTCCAATCCTGAAAGTTATCTGGCTCCTATGATTTAATTAAATGTTATCAATTACCAAGCAGAAACTATGTAAATATGTTTGAGATAGAAACATAAAGAATAAATAATTCTTACTCTCAAAGAATTTATATATATACATATATATTATATATACTGTACATATGAATATCATGTAAAATATAGATAGAATAATATAAATGACATCTATACACTATAGATAAATTTAGGGTGATTTGGAAGGGAAGACATTGGCACTTGGGAGGATCAAAACAGATTTCATTTAGAAGGTGGTGCTTGAACTGCAAATCAAAGGAAGAGATGGATTCTGTGAGGTAGAGAGAGTGAATTCTAGACAAGGAAAATGATCAATGCAAATACATTGAAAAAAGATGAATTCCATGTGTGAGGAACAGGGAAAAGGTCATTGTGGTTCAATTGCAAAAGTATGTAGACAGAAATAATAGATAATGATTCCAGAAAGAGGAGTGAGATTATTGGAATTCAGGAAAGATCAAAGAAGTGTCCCAATTTGCAAAATAGAAAGTAAACTCTAAGGTTCCTTCCATCATGCCATGGTGGATATTAGGAAGGTGGAATAGCATCAGAAGAGGAAAGGCATGAGAAAAGGAAAGGAAAAGAGGAACAAATTCAATGATATTTTCTTTTTCAAGATAGGCCTTGACAAAATGTTCTAATCTAATGCCTCACATACTTTAAAAATGATCCTGGATTCCTGAAAGCTATGCCAAAAGTTCACAAGCCCTAACAGGTCCTACCAAGCTGGAAAAGCTTCAAGGACAGCTCTCTGAAGGAATGACTATCATCAAAGGACCAGCCTATACCTTTTTATTGACAAAACATATGCAATGTTATTTTTCATCATTGACCCTTGAAAAAACTTCTATTCCAACTTTTGCCCTTCTTTTCTCCACTCCCTCCCCTAGATGGCAGGTAGTCCCATACATGTTAAATATGTTAAATTATATGTCATATACAATATATGTATACATATTTATAGTTATCTTGCTGCACAGGAAAAATCAGATTTAGAAAGAAGGAAAAAATAATTTGAGAAGAAAAACAAAAATGCAAGTAAACAATAACAGAAAGAGTGTAAATGCTATGTTGTGATCCACACTTATTTCCCAGTGATCTTTCACTGGGTGTAGCTGGTTCTGTTCATTTAAGTAGATCCCAGCTTCTTAAGAAGATCTTCAAAAACTGGAATCTTTAAAACATCAAATGACTAAGAATGTGAAAAGTCATATTCTTGTTGTTTGTAATGATTAATGACAAAAATCAAGATTTTAATAATAATGATACTAGTAATAGTATCTCATACGCATATGGTATTTTATGATTTGTAAAGCATTGTAAATGCATAATCTCATTTGATCCTCTCAACAGAGATAGACAGTGTTGTTATTCTAATTTAACAAATAGGAAATAGGAGGCTCAGACCTGCTCAGGATCACAGAGCTAACTAGTGATTGAGACAGAGTACCAGTTGAGTAGTCTACTCACCATTTAGCATTGCCTTTCTTATAGGTCAAACCCTATCCCAATATCAAAAGTACAAAATCCTAGTGATAGGTTAGGAAGTACTGTGAGTGAGTGAATAGAGAACTAGCCCAGTTGTTTAATTCTAGATGAATCATCTAACCTTCAGTGTTCATTATTATGTTCAGTGTAACATTATTAGTAGTATTTTTTTATTGGTGACGGTAGTTTCTGCATTAAGAGCTCTTGAAGTAAAAGACTAGACCAAAAACAAAAGCCAATAACTAATTGGGAATGCATAAAATATGAGCCCATATCTTGGTTATCTTTTTAAAGATAACCTCTTCTGAGGTAAGGACTATTTTAATTTGGTAGCATTAGTGTAATTAAACCAATCGTAGATGATACCCATCCCAACCCTCTCACTCCCATGACATGTATTACACAGGCCTGTGTAAGTAAACAATATTGAACATCAAATTCCCTTGTCTTTTTGCTGTGTGTATCTTTCCCTGAACTTAGGTAATCTAACAATCATCCTGATATGGGTGTTTCTAGCCTGGTAGCTGCCTATAGGGACAGCAATTCATGGAGATCATCTTAAAAAATGAACTTTGAAGGACTTCAAAAACTAGTGAATGAGCTGTTCATTTTTAGCTCTAATATACCATCTACTTCTCTGACCCTACATCTTATGGGGAACAAATGACTAATAATAGCTTTCTGAATCATCCTAAAGGGAAACTACACTGAGTCAGAGAAGGTGTCAATCCAGGGGACCTTTGCTTTTCTATGAGTATATTACTACAGTATAATCTTCCCAGAGCAGATGGGTTCAGGATTCTCTTGATTATCCTATTTCAAGAAATCCAGTCATTTGCACAGCATCTAGCAAAATTCCAGATTTCTACTTGGCTCGTGATATGAGTGTCCTATGGATCTTAAACTCTCTATATACAAAATTGAATTCATCTTTTTTCTCAAGCCTTCCCAAATTCCTAACTTTCCTATAATGTCAAGGGCACCACAATCCTCCCAGTCACATTGACTTACAAATTAGCTGTCATCCTTGAATCCTCACTCTAACAACATCTGTCTATATCTAAGTCAAATCCTGTTAACTGTCTTTATAACATTTCTCAAATATAGTCCCTTATCACCTCCTACTCTGCCACCACACTGACCCTCAATACTTCATTCTTGGACTATTTTAACAAACATTGATTGGTCTTCTTGTCTCAAATCTCTTTTTACTCCATTGTTTCTTCTCTTTAGCATCAAATTGCTCAAACTTATCAAATTCCAAAAGTACAGGTTTGATTATATAATCCCCAACCAATAAATTCCAGTGGCTCTCTATTATAAAATTCTCTCTGGTTTTAAAACCCCTCATGACCTAAAACTTTTCCAGTCTTCTTTTACTTTATTCTCCTTCACATCTTTTGTCATCTAGTGGATATTGTATCTGACTGTGACTGGTTAGACCAGCTTGAGCTCAGAAGGCTTGGTTGGGCATAAAGAACCCACAGAAACATTTGGAGTGGTGATATCTCTAAATTTGTGCATCTCACATTTCTTTCTGAGCTACTGCAATTTTGCTTCAATGAAGGCACTCCATGCTAGGTGGTCCTTTGGTAATTTCTTTCATATTACACAATTAATTCCAAAGTTCTTCAAAGAAACCTTGAGTTGTCCTTTTATTGATTCTTCTAACCTCTGTATGAGCATTAAAGTTATTTAACTTGAAAAGGCTATAAGCCAGAACTAAAGTGGAGGGATAGTTGGTGGATGACTTTTTCTTCACAGATTATTGTGCACCAGATGCAGCCCCTGAAGGTTGAGATGTAACAAAGTTATGGACTGAAAATCTGCCACTTGTGCTATTTTTTTCTCTAATAATTAATACTAAGAAAACATAGATTTTCTATCAACCAGCACTGCATCATCCATATGTGGAACCATCAGTTACAGCAAATGGAAAAATTTTGAATTTTGTGGATAAGTTTACTTACCTTGGCAGTATACTTTTCAAGGATGTCCACATGGATGATGAAGTTGATGCATGCATTGCCAGAGCTAGGTCAGCATTTGGAGGCTTCAAAGGAAACTGTGGGAGAGAAGTTATTAGTCTGCCTACTAAACTGAAGATCTACAGAGCTTTTTTGCTGATTTCATTGTTGTATGCTTGTGAAACCTGGACAGTAAAAAGGCACATCTGAATCATTTCCATTTGAATTGCCTCCTGAAGATTAAAATCACCTGGCAAGATAAGGTACCAGATATTGAAATCAAGCTAACCTGCTGAGCATTCAAATGCTACTGCAGAAAGTACAATTGCAATAAGCTGGCCATATTGTTGTTCAGTTACTATGTTAGTCTTACTATAAACCACACTCAAACACAGATTATGTTTATAGGCACATTTGCTCCTCACAACAATTCTGGGAGTGGGTATTATTATCATGCCAATAATACAGCATAAAATTAAATGTTTTTGAAACTTCATGTGTGTGTGTTTATACCAAAAAGTATCCCAAATTCTCATGTTAAAGAAAAATATGTTTGTGGCATTTAAAAATAAATATTTTTCAATTCAAATATTCTTTATTTTTTGTAACTACTGGCTTTCCTTTCCTTGGGGTCACTTCTCTTTTGCTCCTTACTTAGAAATACAATTATCATTGGCAAAGCATTAAAGTAAAGAGACTTCAGTTCAAAGTATGCCTCAAATGCTTATTGACTATGTTACTATGAGGCTAAGTGGCTCAGGAGAAGAAAACCTGAGTTCAAATCTGGCCTCAGATCTGTGATCCTAGGTGAGTTAGTTAACCCTGTTTACTTCTGTTCCTCACTTGTAACAAACTACACTTGAATCTTTACCAAGAAAACCTTAAATGAAATCATGGAGAGCAAAACTTTCATTTAAAATTGAATTTGAAAACATATTAAAAATAATATATTTATAATCTATCTATCCCTTAATTTGTATATCTCCTCAGTGCTTCATGGGAATTGCATGGAAATAAAATGAAGAACATTCAGGGCAACCTGGTAGAGTAAGATAGCCACACATCTTAGAGAAAGAATTCTCTGTGTGTGTGTGTGTGTGTGTGTGTGTGTGTGTGTGTGTGTATGTGCATAAATTATTGTCAGTGACTCAGAATATATTTCATACTAGTCATGATAATTTTATGACTTCCTCTACACCACACACACACACACACACACAACACACACACACATATACATATACACACAAACACACACACCCTTGCTAGTCAGGCTGCTTGGCAAAACTTCAGAGAAGACTAATGTATTTCTATATATCTGTGTATACATTCATAAAAATCCCTCTCCTGGACATAGAACAGAATCATAGGATTATAGATTCAGAACTAGAAGGGACATGAAAAGTCATTTAGTCCTACCCCCGCATTTTACAGATTAGGAAGTTGTGATATGGGCACAGCCCAAAATGTATCCTAGATTTGGGGAAAACAAAATTCAAAGAGTCAACTCCCCTTCTAAATCAAAGATTATCCCTTCCCATCTCCTCAATGAGTTAGCACCTTTAATCATCCTCTTTTTCTTATAATCTTCTATCTCTTTATCCACTGGCTCTTTCCCCATAGTCTACAAACTGTGGCCAGATTAACTCCCACCATCCTTAAAATCCTTCTCTGGATCCTGCCCTTCCCTCAAGCTATCATCCTATATCTCTGTAGTTTTCAGTGCCAAACTCCTAGAAATAGCTAGTGAATTCATTGCCTCTAATTCCTCACCTCCCACTCACTTCTCCTCCCCTGGAACAATCTGGCTCCAAATGTTATCACTCAACTGAAATTGTTCTCTTCAAGATTACTAACAATTTAAATCTAATTGCCTTTTCTGAATCCTCAATTTCTTTTCCTTACAGAAACTTAACCTTGTGAGCTATTTCTTCATCCTACAACAGGACTCTTTCTCCTCCTTGCATTTTGGTGCCATTTTTTTTTTTTTTTCTACTAAGAGTCCTCAATTAACTTAAACATATTGTAATGCTGAAGAAACTGAGGCAAGATAGAGATTAGAGAGTTTTTAATATTTTATTTGAGAGGAAGAGATTGTGCTGGGGCGGGGGTGGGAATGTTACCCCCAGGGCTGATGTTTTAAAGCATCCAGCAGGGAATGTGAGGTTCCTATGAAATATATATATGCGGCCACAAATTCTTGATGATTTAGGAGCTAAAATGGATTTAGCTCCACTTAACTCCTGGAGTTAGGATCCAGGAAGTCTGACCCCCCCCCCATCTTGAGTTTATACATTTACAATTTATAATCTTAGAATAACTAGCCCTTAGTTGTATTAATTCTAATGATGGGGGGGGGGTGGGGAGTGTTTTGCCACCGGGGGATTAAGGCAGAACAATTTGAGGAACTGAGGCAGAACAATTCAGGGAAACTGAGGCAGGACCATTAGGGAAACCAAAGCATGACAATTAGGAGGGAACTGTGGCACCACAATATGGAGAAAAAGAATAAAGATTTTACAATAAATTGTGATCTTTGGTCAAAGTAAGATTTTAAATATACATATATGTTAAATTTAACAATACAGTAACAAAATTGCTTAATTGCTCATGTCCCATTCTCAACTTCATTTTCTTCTAAATATTTTTGAGCTTTTTGAAAATGTATTTTTAAATTTAATTTTCAATTTGAATTTATTCCATAACATCGGACATAACATAAAGAGATGTTTGTGCATGAAAATGTATATTACTATGCATGATTTGCTATCCCTTTCAAATATACAACAAAGTGATAATATAGTTTTTTTCCTTTCCCCAGATGAGTATCACTAGACACAAATAAGTTAATTTATGTGTTTATTCTATAGGTACTTCAGATATTTTGTAAGCTCTATTAGAATATAGATCACCCTCCAATTGATAAATGATCAAAGGATATAAATTTTCAATTTTCAAATTTCAATTTTCAAAGGCAATTTTCAAAAGGAGAAATTTGTAATTTATATTTATAATTTCTAAATTATAATTATATTTTAAAAATAATTTGTAATTATATTTTTTAAAATGCTCTAAATTGATTAGAGAAATGTAGCTTAAAACAACCTTGAGATATCATTTTATGCCTACAGTTCTTTCTCCAGATAAAGATAGTTTCTTATGTATTTTATAGTTTAGGTTTTTATAACAGGCAAAATAACTTATTCTTTCAATGTCATTCTTAAAACAATATTGCTGTTACAATACCTAATGTTCTTTTGATTCTGCTCAATTTCCTCTTCATTATTTCATACAGGTCTTTCCAGATTTTTCTAAAATCACTGAGCTCAGTATTCCATCTCAATCATATACCATAACTTGTTTAGCCATTCACCAATTGGTAGATGTCCCTGAAATTTCCAGTTCTTTGCCACCACAAAGAGAGCTGCTATAAACTTTGTAGAACATATAAGTCCTTTTCCTTTTCCCTTAATAATCTTTGGTATTTCACTAAGTAGTGGTATTTTGGGGTCAGAGAGTACATGTAGTTTATTAATTCTTTGGGCACAATTCCATTTTTTCCATATCTTCTCCAGCATTTGTCACTTTCCCTTTCATTATTTTAGCCAATCTTGTAGATGTAAAATGATATCTCAAAATTGTTTTAATCTGCATTTCTCTAATCAATAATGATTTAAAGCATATTTAAAATTTTAAATATATAATGATAAATTGTTTGGATTTCTTCATTGGAAAACTGCCAGTTTATATTCTTTGATCATTTGCCAGTTGGGAGATGGCTCAGACTCTTATAGACTTGACCAAGTTCTTCATATATTTTAGATATGAGGATTTTATCTAAGAAACTGTCTATAATCCACCCCCATTTCCTTCTTTTCTACTGATATTGGCTATTGTCCCCAGTAGAATGTAAATTCCAAAAAGAAAGGGATGGTTTCATTTTGTAAATTGTATTTCTAGGGTAGTACCTGGTACAAAGTAAGTGAGGAGATGGAAATTCAGCAATTTGCACCAAATGTTGAGATTGTTGTAGGCAGCAAATTTTGGGGTTCCCACATGTGATAAATTCACAATGACCTTTCTCTTTTGCCTAGAGTACTTTTATTTATGGGAAGAGATTACAGGTAAAATATTCACCAGGAGTGGTGAATATGAAATAGATTTAGGAGAGCATATAGTTAGTAAGAAAAGAGATTTTTCACATTTAACAATGGAAAAGACAAATTCCCAGTAGAATTAACAATTAACCCAGAGAAAGATTCCATGAGGTGAAATTATGCCAGTAACTGATAGGCTAAATCCAAAAAGGAATTTAGCATCCTGAAAGAGTTAGCTATAACAAAGAGAAAGAAAGGGATTCATGCAAAAATAGTATAGACCATGGGTTTATAGGGGAAATTTAACCTCAGGAGTTTGAAATCATAACTTGGCTTTCTATTAAATGAAGTAAGGTGGAGTTACCCAAGACCTCCGCATGGATGGGATTGTAAGATTGGGTTGATCCTCATCAGTGCCCTACCCTGCTTGCCTCAGGGAGTAATATTATCAGTATTTCAGGCTTTCCCTGCCAACTCCACCTAGTGATCCAGGACCTCACCAGTAAGTGTTTAATAAATGCTTGTTTAAAGAAAAAGTAAACCATCTTTCTTGCTATCAGAATATTTGAAGTAACAGAATGATACTAACCTAAGTGCTTTTGTCAAATATATAAGCCCTTTTGAAAGGTAAAATGCTCCAAAAAATTAGTCAGAAATTGCAGACATATTTTAAAATAAATTTATTGGCATAGTTTGTTTTTATATCACCTAACAGAAAAATTATTAATAATAAATGCAGTTTTACCTGACACTTCCTTTTAATGATCCTAGTAATGTCAGAATTCCAACTGTCATTGATTTCCTACTACTCTAAAAGTAGTAGTTTTGCTTGTAAACAATAACCAAACAATAATATACAATACAATAATAAACAAAGCCAATTTGAGGTAGATTAGCTTCCAAAAAAGTTTTTGATGTCCTTACACACTTCTATTGGGATTCATGGCATGAATGGCAAAACAGCTAGAATATTTTCCTTGATTGGATTGCAGAAGGTAACTGATATCATGTGACCATTCCTGCTACCTAATATGACCCTTGTCCCCCTTTTCTCCTAAAAGTTTAAGAACCCCAGAATGGCAGATTTGTTTCCTTGTTATCTCATTTAAAGATGCCTTATTCCTCCATTTATGAGTTTGATGTATTTCAGGACTTGACACACCTATATTTCCCAAAATATCTTCTATTCCCTTTCCCAGAAAGCTAGATTGCTTAATGACAACAAAAAAGGGGAGTGGGAGGAACCCTTAAACAAAACTAAGCAAGATAGTAAAAAATCTGACATTAAATCCAATATTCTACACCAGAGATCCTCTGCCACTGCAAATAAGGAGAAATAGGTATCTGTGTTTTTCCTCTGACTTTTTTTTGAGATTGTGGGAAGAGAATATTTTGAACCAAATAAGAAGATGAAGTTCAGAGGTATATGAGCTAGTAAAGTATTTCAGCAATTAAGTTTGGGGAGGAGAGATATGGTAAAAATTTGAAAAACTATTTCCAGGACCAGATTCTAGTCTAGATTCTAGTTTCCCCATGAAAAGGAGGTGCAGTAAAGTACATTAATGGAAGATTTAAGGATTATAGAGGATAAAGAAAGATTAGAGAGTAGAATAAACAGACTCAGGAAAGATAAGAAGATAAACTAAGCTAGGTATTTTTTTTTTTCTTATAAAAAGGTAAATGAAACAATTAGAGGATTAAGCTACCTAATAGTGTGGATTTATGGGTAAGGCAAATTAATGAAATAGATAAAATGCTGTTGTAATCCTTAAAGGATGGATGACTCTAGCTTTAGCTATGGAGATGCTGAAGAAAAGGTGAAGAATTCTGGACACAACCTGACATTCACTCTAGATTTGAATAAAATATACTTTAAAAAGCTTAGAGAAAAGATAGGTAGGATACCATGGGAAAAATTGTTCCAAATGAAGTTAGCCTAGAAGGAACAGGAGATAGTCAGAATGGATATTCTAAAGAAAAATGAATTATTTTAAATGGGATACCTCTTGTTATCAAATTTAAAATTGATAAATAGAAGTATATATAGAATGATCTTACATGTCTATATCTGTATTTTTGTCTTATAGTAGCCATCTCCAGGGTGGAGAAGGGAAGGAAAGGAAAAAAAAAAGGGAAGAAGAAATTTATATGATAACTTTAATATTTTATCTAAAAGAAATAGCAAATTGCAAACAATAGATTTGCAATCTTCTTTTTTATTTTATTATGTTATGGAAATGCTTGGTTATTTCATAAATTAAAAATAAATTTAATTAAAAATTTAAGACACAAAGAATAACAATTCTAATAAGCAGGAAAATGGAATTCATCTGAAGAAATTAACAGATATAAGGTACTAAATAAGCAGCTTAGATTTTAGGGAGAAAAGAAGATGAAAGCAAGGTCAGGTAACACCAAATGAATGTAATATTGTGGTGTGGTGCTAGAAAATAGTATCAGGAATATAATGAGCTAAGAATGATGAGTGAAACTAAATACAATAAGGGGATAAATAGATCAGGAGAAAAAGGAAGATCAAAGAAGAGAGAGGACTTTGAGTAGGATGGGGCAATATAATAAAGAGAAAGCAGAGGTTGCTCAATTTTGATTTTCTTTCTTTTTGTCTGTAAAGAATAACTTTTACCTTGGAGATGACATGCGAAAAATGAAAAACAGTGAGCTAATATTCACAAATAAAAAGATAGTGGAAAAATACCCCACAACTTTTGATGTATTCAAATCTCCTGGTCAAAATGAACTGTATTCTAGAGTTTTGAAAGAATTAGCAGAGGTGAATGCTGAGACACTGTGAGTGATATTTGAAATATCATGGGGCAGAAGAGAGATACTAGGATTTCGGAGAAGAGAAATTGTATTTCAGTTTTCAAAAAAAGGATGAGTTTAGTGTCTGAAAATTATAGACTTGTGAACTTGATTGACTTCCATTGCTAAAGATAGTTCTAGAATAGATAATTGAAGAGATGGTTGGTGAATTCCTAGAAAGGAAGTAATAATTACATAAAGACTATTGAACTTCCTCAAAGTTATGCCAGAGTAACTACACTTTTTTTTGTTGTTTTTTGTTGTTTTTTTTTTTTTTTTAATAGGATTACTAACCTAGTAAAAGAGGAAAATATTATGGACATAGTTTATCTAATTTTGTTAAGACTTTTGATCAAGTTCCTCATACTATTTTGGAGAAAAGACAGAGAGATATTGATGTGGGCTGTGGTCTCTTTAAGATTCTTTTCTGAATTCCAACTCCCCATGGCTGAAGAAGCTAGGATCTTTGATTCATAAATCCTGGTCAAAAGCACCCTTTTGAATTCCAATGGGAGATATCCAGGCTCTCCCAGCCCATATTGGATCTGAATCAACTTGAGCTGTCCCAGCCCCTATTCTAATGATCTGCTCAGGTTTCCCAACCCCCATCTAGCAAATTCTAATCCTGGCTAGAACTCAAGTCCGAAGCCAATCTAAGACTCCACCCATGAACCCCTTCAGATTATAAAAAGGGCCAAACTGGAGTCCCCTTTTTTGCAGAGATCCCAAACATGGCATCCTTATGCTGGTCATGTCAAGGATTTCTGCCCATCAGAACCAACCCTGGCTCTAATGTCTTTCTACCTTTTAACCTTACTTCCAAACCTCTTTTATCAATCTAGGTTTTCGGGTCTGTAAATTCCTTTACAGAGGACTCTTGTCCAGCTACTAGACCTCATTTAACTCTGTATCCTTGCGCCAAATCCAAAGGGGTTACAGGGGAGCTCTATTTGACTCCCTGTACCCCAAACCTGTCACTAGACCTCAAACCTAATTTCATTTAGGTACCCCCAATTATAAACCTCATCAACACTAGTGGGGATGAGTAGAAGCTTTTTTCTGGGCTCTGCTACTTTAAGAGGGGTTAGTGGAGTAGCATTGGAACAAATTGTACCTATGTATGAATTAGTAAAGACTATTCTGATAAAGAAATATATTTTACTTTTAAGGTTTTATAAAAAATAATGGGGAGGGATTGCAAATTGAGTGGCAATTTCATACATCTGAGCATCTGCCCTCATCAAGGAAAGTGGAAAAAATGAATCAGTTTCTTAAGAAATGGATTACTAAATTGATGTTAAAAGACTAAATTGCCTTGGACTAACTGTCTATTGCTCTGTGAAATAATTAGAACTATCCATAAAAGTGATCTGGGATTTTCCCCATATGAGATTCATCTATTTTATTTGGGAGGAAAAAGAATAGTTTTTAAAGGAATTATATACTGGCAGTGTTCTCATCCCTTTTAGTCCTCAGGAAACAAGGATTGTTGGCTCAGATAACACCTTTGGAGCATGCACAGGAGAGTGGGTACTTACTAAGTCCTGGAAAAAGCAGAGATGTTGCAGATAATTAAGACTGCAGTATGGAGGTAGAGAACATCAGGCTAAAAGGACCTGTGCAAGAACTTTAAGAAGGGATTGTAAATAACAATTTACCTCTAAAGTTGACTTTGCAATTAGAAATGTTTTGGTGGGAGAGAAGATTAATTGTGCTCAGAAGAATTTTAACAATATTGGTGTTGTACTTGTTATTTATAATTTCCAGAAAAGTTTATTTTTCAAATTTTGAATAAATCAAATTAACATTTTTAGGATAAATAAATTGTTAATGTTAATTCTGATAGGGTTATTTAATATGAAATCAGGACAGCATATTCTATATTCTATGTAAGCTTTAATTGGTGGTATTGAATCATTGTTAAAGCTATTCCCATTATTTAAAGAGATTCTGAGAATAGTGTGTCTTTGACCCTTTGAACATGGCTAATATAGATTAGGAATGGAACATTTTAAAGTGTAATGTTGAATTTAAAACCCATCTACTTAAAAGATTATAGTCAATACTTATTTAGGATATATGATTCTTGAGAGCTGAATTCACCTGAAGATTTTATTAATGAGACTTGCTATTTGATATAAAATCTCTCTGGACTGTAGCTGATATTATTTGGAGTTTTGAATTCAAGTATGATTGTCTGATGGATCATCAAGCCAGTAATCTACCATCTGAAAGGAATATGCCACGAGCTATTCCAAAGAATATGATCCTGAATTGTTACAGGTGAATCTAGTATCTGGACAAAGGTTGGGGTGATAAACTCTGCCTCTGCTTGAGGTGGGATTCTTCTAACTTGGTTTCCCAGTGGTGTTCCTTTGAATAAGAACCCATTATTCCTGAGCCTGGTTTTAAGTTGGAAATTTTATTGCATATAATTAGCTATGGATGCTTTCTCCTGTCATGTATGTGCTCTCAGGCTTAAGTCTGTAAGATCAGTTTTTAGATCAGTTTTTATGCTATTATAATCATATCTTTACTTTTTCCTCTTATAGCAAATTTCTATAATTAGGGCAAGTGTTCAGCAGAAACTATCTAAAAATATAAATAGGTAAGTGAGTATTCAGCCTAGGCATCCATCTATTGCTAGATGCATATGTCTGTCTGTTTCTTTTAGCATTTCTGTTGTTGCTGACTTTCTATTGGCATCTTTATTTGTGAAGTTACCTAATCTAACTGGAAACACAAATGATTGGGGTGATAGATGGCCCCAGATGGGAGGACAGAACCCCAATTTGTTTGCTGAATAGGCTCATTAGACTTCAGGCCATGGTTGAAATAGACATATAGTGTGGGGTTTGTCACCAAATGATGGCAGGCACCAAAAATTGGGGTTTGGTCATGTGAAGAATTCATAATAGCATTCTCTTTGGTAAAATGTAGATTTATCTGGAGGAATAGATTACAGACAAAATAAAGGGATGGTGAATATGAAATAGAGTTAAGAGAGCATATGAAAGACAAGCTCCTCAGTGGAACTCAAAATTTCCCAGTAGTAATGGAGCACCCCATGAGGTTGGGGCGTGTCCTTATTTGTTAGGCTAAATTCTGAAAGGGACTTAGCACCCTAAAAGAGTTAGCTATGAGGAAGAGAAGTAAGGTTGGAAAGTATAGTGGAGTTAGGGAAGATACCATGTGGCATGGGGGAAGGGAAAAGACCACACAAAGCAGAGTGCTGTGGTGGGCTGACCCAAAGGAAGTAGCAGCCATGGGATGGCCCACAAGTGGGTTTTATAGGGAAAGTTTTACCTCAGGGACGTGACTGGGATTTCCATAGAGGAAAGATTGAACAACCTGGAGGGGGGGAAGTCCAGTCAGATTTAGGAATACTAAAAGGATGAGGATGGACTCTGGGAAAGAACAAAAGGACAAACCAGGTTCAAAGAGATTGGAGACTGAGAACAAGATGATTGAAGAAATGTGTCAAGAATTGTGTGAGAGGTTTTCAGAGATTTATAAATAAAGAGGGGGTACCTAATGGGATAAACTGAGTGAAGACCTATCTTGGGAATGTGGCTTCAACTCATGCCATAATTGTGATTTGAGACTTTGCAATAACCAATAGAGTTATAGCTAAAAAGCTGCAGGTGTTCCATTGTCTTGGATGAAACCCTTCCTATTTTCCCCACCTTTTAATTAGCATTTAAGTGTTTCTTTTAAAGGTGATGGCTTTGGGAATTCAGGGAAGAGAATTCTCTCATCCAAGAATATCTGCTTATATAGCAGTTCTCTAGGGAATGGAAATTTGAATTAAGAGTTTGTTATTTATTCTTTTGTTTCTGGGATAGATTTACATGCTTAAAAGGGGAGGGGAGACTGCTCCCCCAGACAATAGGAGAAATGGGAGAGGAGGGTTTCTAGTCCATATTATCTGTTTTTTGCAGTTTCCACTTTGTACTCTTCCACTGACAGATAGATAGTCTGTTGGGAATTGCCCTTTCTCATGAAATGGCAATAAATCCGTTTTTTGCTTTTTTACCTTGAGAGTCTCTGATTTTAATTTGGGTAAGCATCACTGTCCCACACAGTTCATTGCCAACTGTCTCAGTTGTTTAAAACACTGAGAGGTTAAGGTAATCGCCAAAGTTTACAAAATCAGTGAGTATTTGGCACTAAATTTGAAGTCAGGTTTTCCTGACTCTAGGTTCAGCATTTTCTCAATGCACTACTTAGCTTACTTAGTAGATGGAATTTCTTTACTGATAGTTCCCTATATGTCTAAAAACCCCTGATCTGGTTCAGAAAATGAAGATTTTATAAATTTATATGATTAGTATGGGAGGCAAGCTGTTCATTTAATAAGAGAGGGATACAAATTAATAGCTTGAATGCATGTATCCAAATTTAGCACTTATTTAATAAAAAATTCTTGGAAAGAAATATCATAAGAGAAGCAGTGGATGGGTTGAGATATATACTTTTGGACCAGATCTCAGTTCCATCAAAGTATGGAACATATACATATGAACCAATTTAAGAAGTTAATTACAGACTAACAAGCCAACTGAGTATGAGAAGGATTATATCTCTATTTTCCTGAAATCTGTGTGTAGCAATTGAATTACCCCATGAAATATATTTCAAGATAACCAAGCTTCTCTCTCAGGAAACTCATTGTCTTTCCCCTAAATTTGCTTCCTTCTTCCAATTTTTCTCTTCTTGTTAATTATCTAACTATTTTTCTAATTTCACATGCTCATCTTATCTTAGACTCTGATGTAGTAGAAAGAATGCTGGTTTTGAAGTCTAAGTTCAAATTTCAGCTCTGCCTTTTACCATTTTGAGATATTGGGCAAGTCATTTAACCTCGCTCAGACTCTTTTTCTTCATTGTAAAATGAGAGAATTGAATTAAATGAAAACCAATGTCCCTTCCAACTCTATATGAAATTCTGTGAAACTCTCCTTTATTCCCACATTTACTTTCTCATAAAGATATTATCTCAATGCTATTTCTCAAATTTATATCCTTCTTATCATTCCCATTCTATTTGAGTTAAGGAATTCATGATTTTTTAACCAGTCTATAGGTATGGCTTCCTATAACCTTCCTTTAATAACAGCTTCCTAAAACATAGTTCTAAATAACATCTCTTAACTGTCAAAAAAATCCACAGTATTTAGCACAGTGCCTGCCATATAGTAGGTGTTTAATAAATGTTTATTATTTTATAATTTATCATTTATAAAATAATTTATTCATTCATTGACAAACTACTGTATTCAACATCACCTAGTAAGTAAGATGCAAATACCTTAATCTGTCATTCAATGCCCCTCATTTTCCACCTTCAATCTTTTTTTTTTCCCCTGAGGCTGGGGTTAAGTGACTTGCCCAGGGTCACACAGCTAGGAAGTGTTAAGTGTCTGAGACCAGATTTGAACTCGGGTCTTCCTGAATTCAGGGCTGGTGCTCTAATCACTGAGCCACCTAGCTGCCCCCACCTTCAATCTTCAATCCAGGTTTATTGAATGACATTTCTATTAGCTCATCATTACTATATAGTCCAATTAAACTTGACTACTTTTATTTCTATAATTTGTATTCTCAAATTTCTTGTTTTTATTTGCCTACTTATAATATTTCTTATGACCAATAGCTTTCTTACTCCATTCTCTACCTATTGAAAATATATCCACTCTTTAATACCCAATTTAGATACTACTTACAATACTGAATATTCTCTGATGTCCTAAAATGTAAACAAATGTTTCCTCTTATACACCTATAGTACATTGAACCTTGTTCTAATACATTTGTCACTATTTTGCATTATAATTATGTTTTTATATCTCCTCTACTAGAATGCAGACCTTGTTGAGGGAAGGAACAATGTTGAATTTATTTAGAAAGTTTCTCAGTGCCTCTTACAGTTTTGCATAAGGTTTGGTGTACAGATGTGTCTGACTCTTTGTGATCTTAGTTGAATTGTTGTTGTTTGTCTATTTTTGGCAAAGCTAATAGAGTGATTTTCCATTTTTCTCAACCTCATTTTACAGATGCACATAGCTAATAAGTGTCTGGGACAAGAGATGAACTGGGAAAAATGAGTATTCCTGACTTCAGGCCCTGTACTCTGTCTGCTTTGTCACCTAGTTGCCTTTGTATAGGTACATGTTTTAAAAAAATGTTGAATTAAATAATGGATATGATTTTATAAAGAGTTTTGCAAGAAGCCTCTGCCAAAAAAGTATAGGTTCTGGGAAATTCTGGGAAATTCTGGGATAAAGGACCTGTGTCTGTCACCTGAGAACCCCATAAACTAAGTATGTAGAGGCTCATCACTGGAAGGTTAGACAATAGGTGATAAATTTTTCAACCATGGTAATGTGTTAAATAGCCCCCACTTTCTATTCTTTTCACAGTAAAAGACTCTAGAAATGGGAGCTAAAATAAAAGTTTTAAACTAAATACAAATATTAACTTAATATTGATATTATTTCAGTGAATTTTTGTCCAAGAGTTAATTATAAACTAACTAGAAGAAATATACTGGCAGTATTGATAGAGAATAGATCCATGATTACATTGGTATACAGCAGTCTTAGACAAAGATATTCCCTCTATTCATGCAGTTTGGCATTTTCTTTGCAGTTTACATTCGTGGAAAGGTTCATAGAGCCTTAAAAGAATAATTGACTTGTTCAGGATGTGGATGACTTCCCATATATTTCATAACTGAGACTTGAACCTCAAATACTTGAGGGAGTATTTCCAACCTCAACCTAGATCTCTATTTACTATTTAGAATGCATTGTTGGGAGTGTTGTGAAATGACCTGATCACTCTGGAGAACAATTTGAAATTATGCCCAAAGGGCTATCACACTGTGCATATATTTGGATCTAGCAGTATCACTACTGGGTCTGTAAACCAAAGATCATAAAAAAGAGGAAAAAAAAATTCTGTATATGTAAAAATGTTTCTAGCAGCTCTTTTTGTAGTGGAGAAGAACTGGACATTGATTGGATGTCCATCAGTTGGGGATTGGCTGAATAAGTTATATTATTTGAAGGTAATTGAATATTATTGTTCTATAAGAAGTGATAAACAGGCTGATTTCAGAAAAGCTTGTTAAGATTTACATGAACTAATGCTGAGTGAAGAATGCAGAAACAGAAAAACATAGTACACAGTAACAACAAGATTATGTGATGATTAACTCTGCTAGATTTAGCTATTTTCAACAATGTGGTGATTCAAAACAATTCCAATAGATTTGGGTTAGAAAATTCCAATTGTATCCAGAAAAAACAACAACAACAACAAAAAAAAAACAAACAAAAAACCTTTGGAGACTGAATATAGATTAAGCATAGTATTTTCATTTTTTTTTTTTTTTGTTTGTTTTGTTTGTTCTTTCTTGTGTTTCTTTTTTTTTTTTCCTTTTCGGTCTCATTTTTCCTTCATAATATGACCAATTTGGAAATATCTTTAAAAGGATTGCACATATTTAACCTATATCATCTATTTTGGAGAGGGGAGAGATAAGGGAGGGAGGGAGGAGAATTTAAAACACAGTCTCTTATAAAAATGAATGTTGAAAACTATCTTTACATGCTTTTGGAAAAATAAAATACTAATGGAACAAAAAATAAGTTCTAGCTAAACAGAAGGAAAGTTTACAGTTTCTTCTAGAAAAGAGATAGTTTAATCTTTTATTCAAAGAGAACAAGATATGTTATTTCAGGAGATACACCAGTTTTGGAATACTAATGATAGAATAACCAGAAACAATTAAGTAAATGAATACTAAAATATATGAATACCCAAAAAATACTACCCAATGAAGGAAAGAAGGAAACATGAAGAAGTCATAGACAAGTGCATGAATTAATGTATAAGTAAATAAATAGAAGATAGTTACAGCTAACAAAACCAAGAACTATTCTCTAGAATATAATTACAAAAATATAACAATGCATTCATTTCATGCAATTGAAGAAACATTTATTTAAAGCCCAGATGTTTAAGGCATTGTGCAGAAACAAGTTTAAAAAATAAGATATGATATATTAATAGGAATTCAAGTATAGATGTCTAGTAGGAAGTTGGCAATGTGGGCCTAGAGTTCAAGAGAAAATTTTGGAGTGTGCATATAGATTTCAGAATCATTGCATAGAAATGATCATTGAATCAATGGGAACTAATTGGGAATTAATAGGAACTAACCAAGAAAAATTATAGAGAAAGAAGAAAAAGCCTGGATTAGAGCCTCTAGATTAACCAGTCAAAGGAGTTAGATGATGAGCCATTAAAGAAGAATGAAAATGATTGAGAAAACTTTGCAAAAAAGCCAAGGAAGGAGAGAATATGTAAGGGGAAACTATGATTAACAATCAAAAGGGATAGAGATGTCATGTAGGATATGAAGTGAGAAAAAGTCATTGGATTTAGCAGTTAGGTTATTGATAATCTTGGAGAATGCAATTTAAGTCAATTGGTGGAGTCAGAAGTTAGCTTGCAAGGATTTGAGAAGTGAGTGAGCAGTATAAACAGAAAAAGTAGGTAACTTTTTTTCCTAAGAGATTGGATGTGAAGGTGGAGAAGATGTACATTACAAAAGTGATTTTCTTAAGAATGGAGGACATAGTTTCATCTTTTACAACATGATTAATATGGAAATATGTTTTACATGATAGTATCTATGCAACCTATATCAAATGATCGAAAACTGTGATTTTTAGTTCTAGAATTTTGTAACAGCAACAGAACTGGGGGCCATTTACAAATGCTATCTCTTTCACAAGTCACAGTGATTAAAGAATTTATCACCTATAGGTTAACCTTCTGGTGATGAACCTTTATATACTGTCTTAGGGTGAGGATGGGAGGGAAGAAATTTGGAACTCACATTTAAAATAAAAGAATTAATGTTAAAATTTGTCTTTACATGCAATTTCCTTTTACATGGAAAAAAATAATTTTTTTTAGAAGAATGAGAGAGACATGGGAACATTTGTAGGCAATGGAGAAGGATCCAATAGATAAAGAGAGATGTAGAAAAAAAAAAGAGAGAAGAAAAGCTCCTAAGATGGATCAAGAAAGAATAGGCTCTAAATACATAAGAAGGTCTATTTGCCTTGGCAAAGATAAGGACCTGACAAACATAATAGATTCCAAAAGAATGATATTATTATTTTTAAATGAAGTATCTGAGAGGATTACCTATCTACAGTGTCCTTTCAATTACTACAAATTCTTTATTCACATTCTTATAAATGTCCTAAATACATATTAAAATTATTTATGCTATAAATGTGGGAAGGAAATGGGTAAGCACCAGACATATATTAATATCTTCCTGTGAGTCAGGCACGTGCAAAATGCTGGGGATATAAATAAAAATAGATTCAACTCTCAAGAAACTCACATTCTGATAGAAAAGACAATATATAAATATAACTATATATATATATATATATATATATATATATATATATATATATATATATATATATATATATATAATATATATATATGTATTAGGTATATCAGAGCACAAAGGAGGTAATCTCAGAAGGGAAAATACTAATGGGACAAGAAAGTCCTCTGCCTGCCAAAGGTAGGGTTTAAGCTGATATTTGAAAGAAGACTGGGAAACTAAGGGATAGAATTTATGAGGGTAAGAATCTTACATATGAGAGAGATATTTTGAAAAGGTGGAGAAAGGAGATGGAATGTTGTATGCAAGGAACAGTAAATAGGCCAATGTATCTAGATCATAGAGGATGAAAAATCTTGCTATGTTTATAGTTTGTTAATTTGCAAAAACAAAAGCATTTCCTTCCCATAGAAAAATGTGACCTGCAATGTTTTCTTTCAGGAAGATTGCATAGAGTAATTGATAGAATATTCATTGATATACATAAGTACAGAGATAAACATATTCAATTATTTTTATTATTAATATAAAAAAAAAAACAAAATCAGAAAGAAAAATGTTCAACAGCAGCTATTCTATTTGTCATGAAGGCTGACAGCAGAATTAAAAAAAAAAAAAATAGGGGAATCCCTAGAGCTACAAAGACCCTTCAGATTCCTTAACAACATAGATTATTTTTTAACAATATTGTTGGATCATTTCAATCTTGTCTGACTGTTAGTGACTACATTTGGAGTTTTTTTTTTTTTTTTTTTTGGGGGGGGGGCAAAGATACTAGAGTAGTTTGCTATTTCTTTCTCCAGATCATTTTATACATGAGAAAACTGAGGCAAAAAAAGTTAAGTGACTCTGCCAAGATCATACATAATATGTGTCTGAAGCCAGATTTGAACTCAGATAGATGAATTTTCCTGGTTCCAGGCCCAGAACTTTATCCATTGGGCCATCTACCTGCCCAATACCCACAAAAAAAAAAAAAATCAGGTGGTTGAAGAATAAATACTGAACAGATTATATGCCATTGGATAAAGAGTTATTAAATTGGTGCATCACCACATTGTCTCAGACAGGAAGTATATGTGGAAAATGCACTGCTACCACTGTTGAATAAAGAGAGAAAAGCAAGCTAGGCTACATTTGGGCATCTGTAGGATGTGCTGAATGATCACCCCTCACTGCTCTTTGATAGCAAATGAAATAACAATGGATAAAGTGTGTATTTGTGTGTGTGTGTGTGTGTGTGTGTGTGTGTGTGTGTGTGTGTGTGTGTAAAAGAGCAGAAGAAAGGGACAATTGAAAATAGAAAACCTCAAACTGCAACTTTCAGCTAACTTTAAAAAATAATTGATTTTTAATCTAGCATTTTCTTATTTATCTTTTTAGCCTTCTAAACACCTAACTCAGTTCTTTACATATACACAGTAAGTGGTTAAATGTTTGTTGAATGAAAACTTTATGGCTTGTGCTATATTATGTGTAATACTTCCTGTGTCTAAGCTCCTGGAGTGGCAGTTCTCAAAGTATATATTTCCCCAGTAATTTTCAGAACTCTTCCAGTCTCTCCATTGACTTCCCTCTTTTATGAGAAATATTTAAAAGATATCCATGTGTATATTATTGTTTCTGGCATGGATGCCTTCATCTCACTGACCTCTCTCATCAACTATAGCTCTACTCTTTCCATTAAGTTGGGTGAGATTTTGTGTATGGGTGTGGGTAGTGGCAAAATGCAAGTGGGTGGGATATGTGGTTTATAAGGTTTTTTTTTTTTCTTCATGGAAGTTGGCAGAAGAACAAAAAAGCTTGGGAAGCACCATTCCTAAGACCAGAGAGGAACTAAGTCAAATGGCTGATCTATTATAATGCCCAATATATGATCATCCATGTTTATCAAACAACGACAACACAGGGAGCTTATCTAGAGCGGGCCCTGAGAATTCAGAGGCCAGCATTTTTTCCAACCATCAAATTCCCTGATCCAATGATTCGGTTGCTGGCAGATTGTCCTTTTCTTGCCTACCTTCTTTGGCTTAATGCAAATTTCTCCTTCCAGGGAACATGGAAATCTACCTAAAACCAGTTTAATATAAATTGTTTGCAAAGGCATTGGATTCCATGGCATGGGGATATGGAATTTTATCAAGTCAAACAGGAGCAGAGGTCATAGGGCCAAGAATTCAAAACAAATGCAAATATATACCGTGTGTTATTTTAAAACCAAAGAAAAGCAGGTTAGACAAGCCACTTCCATTTTTAATGCTACCCCTCTAGTGGTGTGGTAGAAACCTCTGCCCAGTTGTCCTTTTTGCTGTCCTTGCTGTTTTTCCACAGAGGAGAAGAACTAATATTTGAGGAAGAGGTTTTACAAATGCAATTACAGCAAGATGCTGTAGCTGGGGTTTGCACGTGGGTAAACACGTGCTTTCACACCCAGGGAGAAGTTTAGTTTGGCAGGAAAGGCTAAAAAGCATGACTCTGATCCTAGGGAAAGCCAAAACTGCAGAAACTCAAGCCATCTCCAAAAATAACAGCAGAATTAAGGCCTTGAACCTCCTCACACTGGTCATGCTGAGAACGATGATCCTTGGGACCAACAAAGCTACTGAGACTCCAATAGTCAGTCTCTATCTCTGTCTGTCTCTATCTCTGTCTTTCTCTTTCTCTCTTTGTTTGTCTGTCTGTCTGTCTCTCTTTCTCTGTTTTTCTCTGTCTCTTTGTCTTTCTCTTTCTGTCTCTCTATTTCTCTTCTCCCTCCCTTCTCTCCTTCTCTTTTTCCCTCCCTCCCTCCCTCTTTCTCTTTGTCTCTGTCTTTCTCTCTTCTCCTTCCTTCTTTCTTCCCTCCCTATTCCCTCCCTGCCTCTTTCTCCCTTTTTTATCTCTTTTTCTCTCTTCTTCCTTCCTTCTTTTCTTCCTCTCTTTTCCCCTCCCTCTCTCCCCCCCCCCCAATTGTCTCTTTCTTTCTTTCTCTCAACTTCAACCATTACTTTGCTTGTTAGCCTAGAAAAGAAGCTGCGTTGCTTCATTCTGGACTTGAATGTCATGGAAGGCAGTCATATACTGTAAAGTTACATTATTGTACAAAGAGGCCGTGAGACTATGGCTAGAAGAAGAGACTGTTTAGAGTAAGGGAGACCCAGATTCAGTTCCTTTCTCTGGTACTTACTATCTGTGTGATCATGGGAAAGTTACTGAATTTCTCTATGTCCTAGAAAACTCCCTCAGACTACAAGTAAGAGATGAGTGGCTGCATTTGTGAGGGGGTTATTGGCTTGGTGAAATAACAGATTCAGACCCCAGCCCTATATTTTTCAATGCTGCTTTTCTGAAATTTGAATGTGCAAACACAACAAAGTTAAAGAACATGGATATTAACGCTTTTTTCTGGTACTTTTTTTTTTTCAGTTTAGATAGCAAAATTTGGATTTTCCTATTTTATGTAAAAATGATGATCAGAGCAAAAACAAAATGAATCAGTCTATTTAACATGCATTTTAAGCCCCAGTTATTGGCTAATGTATTGTCTTAAAAACTGGGGATTTAACGAAAAGAAAAATGAAACAATACCTTCCTTCAGTGAGTTTATGTATTGGCAAGGGAGAAAGTATATACACATCTAAATTTATATAAAATAAGTCCAAGGTAATTTTTATTTTGGTGGCAGGTGTAAAGGAGGATGCATTAAGCAGATGGAGGAAACTCAGAAAAAGACCTTATGGAAGAAGAAATACTTGAGCTGATTTTTGAAAGAAACCAGAATTCTAAGAGACAGGTAAGGAAGAAGGATATGTCAAACTTAGAGGATCATCCTGTATGAAGATACTGAGGTGTGGAGTGGAAAATTGTGTGTGAGAAGCAGCAAGAAGACAAATTTTGCTTCATCATAGCCTGGGCAAAGAGGACTCATAGGTTGTATCCAGTTTGTGAAGAACTTTGTGAAGAACACTAAATAGAGGAGTTTGTATTTGATCCTGTAGGTAATAGAGAGCCATTAAATAAGTACATCCTTTAGGACTGGGTAACCAAGTATTCATGATGTAGTAGAAAAGGCAATGGAATAAGAGTCTAAATCCTTAGTTCTGGTCTCAAGTGTGTCACCAATTTATTCTATATGACCTCTTAAAAGTCTTTTCTTCTCTCAGTTTCTTCATTTATAAAATCATAGGTTAGCTCCTCAAATTATATGATTAGAATCTAGCTGGTCCCAGTATAACATTTCTTTGATTTAGGTAATGAACAAGTTAATTCAATACCAAATATATTTTGATAGCCCATGCCAAGTACACTGGATCAGACTCTTGGAATACCTTCACTTTGAAGTTCCTTCCCCAGGTGATCATTGTAGAAGCTTGAGAGAGAAAAGGCATCTATATCCAGTTTATTAGATCATCACTACAGTCTAATTGCAGAGGTTGCTTCTAGGAGTTTCTTAGATGGGTTGTACCACAGGAGATATACCTCTACGCTTTCTTCTTAAACACATCTTTCATTCTGTATATTTTATCTTCCCCATATTTCCCTCCCCTATAATCAAAAAAAGCTTTAAAAGTTTTATATTTACTTTGAAAAAGCTATCAAGACACTGATAAAATCATTATTTTAGAATTATCTGATTGTTCCAATGTATTTTATTGAATGTTCTCTAAATAATTATTCAAAATGTATTAAAAGAATTTCCCAAATTAAAACTTAAAACTGCTTCCTCCAGTAACTAACAAATCCCATTTCTCAAGTCTTGAGAAAGTTTTTCTAATTTTTTTTAATAAGGGAAAAGTCACTGTGAGAAGGGAGGGGAGAAGAATTTGAGAAGGAAAATGAATTATTGTCAGTAAGCTAATGTTTTGGGTGATGCCATGTTTTTTTGGCATTTTACTCTGGGTTAAGGATTTAGCTGAGGGTCTTTTATAGTCATCCCAGCAATGGCACTAAACTAATATTTATTTTTTATCTCTGAAAAAACTGAAGGAGAATCATTCTATGTGCTTAGCACAGGCATAGGGTTTTGCAATAAAATAATCCATTTAGGGTGAAATTAAAAGCTAATTTCTAATGGCCTTTGTAAATAAGCTTTTTAGCTATCTCCTCAGTTACAGAAATTGCTTGACTTCTTCCAAATAGACATTCTACTGACGAGCCCCAAGAAGCTGATATTTGGCACTTCAAATACATTTGTGTCAGAATTAAAAATTGGAAGTTTGTGTACACCAATCAGACTTATTACAATCAATCTTTTAAAACTGTTCTTGTAGCTGTTCTTGGAGAAACTTCAACATGACTATGTGAGGTAGATAAAATGAGGAAACACTAAAAAGCTAAGACAGATATATATATATATATATATATACATATATATATATTTCAATATACACTATAGATGAACCCCTAATGCTTTCTGTCAGAATGTAAGCCAACAAGAATTAATCAAGTATATACCAGACACTGTGGGGTATAAGTTG
>NC_133620.1:115427119-115524619 GCF_048593235.1 Sminthopsis crassicaudata | reverse complement strand
GAGAAAGAAAACAAAATATAAGCAACCCCCCCAAAAGTGAAGATACTATGTTGTGATCCACACTCAGTCCCTACAGTCCTCTCTCTGGATGCAGATGGCTCTTTCCATCACAAGTCTATTGGAATTGAACTGAATTATCTCAATGTTAAAAAGAGCTACATTCATCAGAATTGATCATCATATAATCTTCTTGTTGCTGTGTACAATGTTCTCCTGGTTTTACTGCCTTCACTTAGCATCAGTTCATGTAAGTCTCTCCAGGCCTCTCTAAAATCATCCTGCTGATTGTTTCTTATAGAACAATGGTATTCCATAGCATTTGTATACCATAACTTAATCAGCCATTCTCCAACTGATGGGCATCCACTCAGTTTCCAGTTCCTTGCTACTACAAAAAGGACTGCTACAAACGTTTTTTCCTTTTTTTAAGATTTCTTTAAGATACAGACCCAACTGCTGGACCAAAGGATATGTACAGTTTAATAGCCCTTTGGGCATAGCTCCATATTGCTCTCCAGACTGGTTCAATGCATCAGTTCACAACTGATTATCAACCATACTTGAACATATATTAATAATACAGAAAATGTATTAACCGTATCATCAAAATATATTATAAACCACTCAGACATAAGGAAAGAATAAATGAATTTGGGAAAAAAATATAGCTCAGAACAGAGCTATTACATAGAAGTGAATAATGATTAATTATTTAGACATTTGTTAGAATTCTTATTCTGTCAAAATGAGATGAGATAGCCATTTCTTGACTTTCTTTAATGATGATTTCCCCTTTCAAAATTTTGAGAAAAGATCAAAGATAAATCCTGTATTCACTTTCACCAACAAGTATGAACTAGGGGAACCTACTTGAAAATCAACCACTGAATCTTAAAAATTTGTAAGAGAATAGAGAAAAGCTTAGAATAGTATAATATGCAGCCAGACTTTGAGTTAAAAAAATTTCAAAGAGTCTGAGAATAATAGATAGGATCAAAAGAACTAAAATTCTAAAAGGAAAGTCATTCAGGAAAAATAGGAAACTCTAATAAATATAATTCTATAGGAAGAGAAGGAAAAAAGGTTGAATTATGTAAAAATACCAGCATGGATACACATGAAACTATTAACCAATTAATTTTTTTTTTTTACCAATTTAAATTTTTAAAAATACTTGAAGAAAATGGAAATGAGGCAGAATATAAAAGTGTGTCATTGTAGCATCAAAACATTAACTTTTGGAGTGTTAAAAAGGCTAGAAGGAACTGAGGTTGAGAGCAAAACAAAAAAAAAATATTGTTGCTGCTATTATTATTGTAAGGGAAAAGGAGGATCAAAGAAGAAATAGGATTGACTGAAGGGAGATGGTATCCAAGTAGACAGAATTCTGAATTTGGAGCTAGAAAGACTAGAGTTCAAATTCTTCCTCTGATTCTTACTAGCTATATGATTTTGGGCCAGTTATATAACTACTTTAGGGCTCAATTTCCTCATCTATAAAATGAGGGAGATAGACTCAATAAGCTTCAAAGGTCTCTCTAAATTATTATGATCCTTTTAACTATTTTAGATAAAATGTGAGATTTTAAAAACAGTTAGTCACTGATTTGTCCATTTGGAAGGATGCTTCTAGTGGAGTAATATGTGTTTAGTTCTTTATAAGATTGTGTGTGTGTGTGTGTGTGTGTGTGTGTGTGTGTGTGTGTGTGTGTGTAATTTGATTGAGATAAAGCTTAAATTGACGTATTTGTTATTTGTAGATGTTGAAAGCCTGGAGGAATGGCTAAAATTTTGGATGACAAAGTGAGCCTCCAAAATGAACTTGGCAGGATGAAATATTGGGTTAGTTCCAACAAGGAGAAATTTACTAGGGATAAGCATAGTCTTACATTTGAGTTAAATAAATAAACATCGTTAAGTGAAATATGGAGGAGATGATGTTAGGCAATAGTTCATCTGAAAAATACCTGGGAATTTCAGCTAACTGTATTATAAATCCTTGCCTGTTCCCTCAAGTTGTCACTGAAGCCAAGTAGGGCACTGGGTAGAGCACTGGCCCTAGAGACAGGAAGACCCTAGTTCAAATATGGCCTTAGATATTAGCTATATAACCCAGGCAAACCACTTTATCTCCATTTCCTCCTCTGTAAAATGGGAATAGCAATAGTAACTACCTCACACTTATTTGGGAGATTAAATGATAATTTTGTAAAAGCACTTAGCAAAATGTCTGGCACAAAAAATTTAATAAATACCATTTTATTCTCTAAAGCTATCTTCTATTTCTTTTGTATTGTACCTACATTTGTTATTACAAAATAATCCCTTCAAGAATATAGATAGCAATCCATCCATACATGTTGATCCTAGGCAACTCTTCTATGTCTTCCTCTAAAGATTCACAAAAGTTCTCCTTAATATCCTAGGATCATTCTCACTTTTTGAAAATTGCTTTGTTACCACAACCTTCTTCCTTTCCCCCTAGGAACACATTTATCTAGTTGGCATTCTTTATGACACTTTTGTGTAATTCCTTATTTACAATGTATTGTAGACTGATCATACCCATTGTTCAGTTTATCATTGGCCTTTGAGCAATCTTTATTTTAATTTTTTATGTACTGTAAACATAAAGCCATATAATATAGCAGAAGAGTATTGATATTAAAACAATGAGTTTTTGCTTCAGGGAGAAAGTTAGCTGTGCTGTTCTGTTTCTCTAAAATATAATTATTCTCTGAGAGGAGGTTTCTTGGGGAGCTTTTGGAGGCATCCTTAGTTTCATTTCAGTTCAATAATCCCAAATCCATCCAGGAGTTAAAGTCCTTTACTGTCTCTTTCCAAATCTTATCTCCTTCACTTGGGGCTCTGCTAGTTTTCTTAGAGGCCTTTCTCTCTCTTTCGTTCCTGAGCACTCTTATCTGAATATCTCCAGCCAGTACGATCATCAAAGTTGGAATGAAATCTTCCTCTGCCTCCAAAAGTGTGGGATTGTGGGTTTCCCAGAAGTCAATCCTAGTTGTGAATCTCCCGGAAGTCCATGAGCAGGCTTTTCCTTTAGACTTGTAAATCTCCTAGACTTGAGAATCTACTGAATCCTGGCTCTGAATCTCCTCGAGCTTTGCTGAAATTCTCCCCAGAAGTCCTCTCCTTGACTCAATCCAGACTCTGACTCTCCCCACTGAATCCTGGCTCCTTATATCCTCCCAGAGAATGGGCTTGTGGGTACTCCCTGAGCTTGTGGGAGCTCCTTAAAAGTATGCTCTTTTAAAGGTGTGAAATCTAATGTGTGAATCAATGAGAGAACTCCTTTAAAGGTGTAACCACCTTTAAAGGTATGAACTCCTTTAAAGGTGTGAACTAAGTGCATAAATACCTTGTAAGAATCCTAACAGTTAGCATCAAAAAATTGCATCATTTCCATAAAACAATGTAATTGTTTCTTCTTGTAACAATCTTGAGCTGATTTTACTATCCATTTGTAGAGTCTTTGAAAGATACTTATACTAAGGAACCAACTATATAGGCTTTGTACCTTTTGTTACTTTTGTCAGGATGTTTTTTGGTGCAAACCATGAAATGTAATTATTTGCATATCTATCTATTAATAGTGGTCCAAATAGTAGCTCCAAATTACTTGATGAGATCTTGGGTACATCTTTTAATTTCTTTGACCTCAGTTTCTTCATCTGTAAGAGTTAGACTAGATGACCTCTGATCCTTAGATCTATGATCTTAGTGATTTGAAAAAAATCTTTCACATGATAGTTATTTGTTAATGGTTTTTCTTTTATGAAATGTGCATATATTTTAATCATTTATCACATTGGGCAAAGGCTTCCACTTGTACTAATTCCTTATGTGTTTAATTATCAAATCCCTTTCAGAGATACTTGAAGCAGAAATGTTGTTATTATTGTTATTTGCCAGTTTCTGGTTCCCTTTCTTATTTTTGTTGTATTATAGTCATCTTTTTAATGATTTTTTAAAAAATACACATATGTAGACCATTAAAAATACATCTAATACTTAAACTCTAGTATTTAAAAGAGTCAGCAATGTGCTCAAAAGATTTATGAATGACAGAGGTTACTTTTTACTGCCTGTAATATCAGTCCTATATTAAGCCATGGATAAAGTGCTGAGCCTTGAGTGAGGAAGAGCTGATTTCAAGTACAGGTTCAGAATTTACTACTTGTCTAATCTTAATCTAATTGCTTAATCTCCGTTTGCCTCAGTTTCTGTGACTATAGAGGTGATAATAATAATGCCATAACCAAGGTGTTGAGAAGATCAAATAAAATAATATTTGTAAAGTTCTTAGCATAGTATGGGATACATAATAGATGCTTAATAAATATTTGTTCCTCTTCCTTTTTAAACTCAAATCCATTATTCCTCTTACTCATGTTCTCTGGATAAAATAATCCCATTTCTTGGAGCCATTACATAAATTATTTATTGTTCAAATAAACTTGGAGAATTTTTCTTAAGGACAGAAACCATATTTCCAAATCTATGTAAACGTTCAGAATAGTAGTGAACCTTCAAAAGAATAAAAATAGTGCCTTAGGGGCAGCAAAATAAATAAATAAATAAATAAAATTATAAATTTGTAAAATAGTTCTAAATAAAAACATAAATAAAATAATAAAATAAATAATAAAAATTGTGTCTGGTCTACAGATAGGAAAAGAAAGAAATCACTCAATTTAGGAGGAATAAGATTTGGGAAGGCTTTTTAATAGTTGTAATCATTGGATATAGGTTGGTATGGATCAAAAAAAAAATGAATGAATACTTATCTTTACCATTTAAAATTTATGAACTTGTAGTAAATCTGGAGATGCTTTTTAGTGGCAATTTGCCTATTTGATTCCAAATTATTATTTATAAGTAACTTGAGATTTCACCGGTTTTTTGGAATCTTTTGCATTGTTTCACATGTCTACATTCTAATAGAGGTGAGGGATTTTAATAATTAAGAGTGCTATATATAGAACCAGTATTTCTAACATTTACTAGCTAAATGACCATGCACATTTAGCTTCCCTCTATAAGGCTCATTCTTAAAAGCTTTTTATTTTCAAAACATATGCATAGATAGTTTTCAACATTCATTCTTGCAAAACCTTCTGTTCCAAAATTTTTTCTCCCTCTCCTCCCCTGACCCTGTCCTCTAGTAAGTTTATTTATTTTTAATATACATTGTTTATGAATCATTTTGAGAGAGAAAAATCAGAGCATGGAGAGTAAAAAAAAAAAAAAAAAAAAAAAAAAAAAAAAAAAAAAAAAAAAACAGAAAAAAGAAGTGAATACAGCATTGATTTACAGTCATTCTCCTTAGTTCTTTTTAGTTCTTTTTCTAGATGCAGATGACATTTTCTGTCCCAACTTTATTAGGACTGCTTTGGATCACTAAACTATTGAGAAGAACCAACTCTTTCATAGTTGATCATCACACATTGTTGCTATAATTTGTGTACAATGTATTCCTAATTCTGCTTGTTTCATTCAGCATCAGTTCATATAAATTTTTCTAGGCCTTTCTATAATAAGCTTGTTCATCATTTTTTTTACAGAACAATAATATTCCATTACCTTCATATACCACAACTGATCGAGCCATTCCTCAATTGATGAGCATCCACTCCTTTTCTAATTCCTTGCCACTACAAAAAGAGCTGCTACAAAAATTTTTGCATATGTGGTCCTTTTCCCTTTTTTCTGATTTTCATGGGATATAGACCCAGTAATGGCACTGCTGAATCAAAGGGTATGCACAGTTTGATAGCCCTATGGGCATAGTTCCAGATTTTTCTCCAGAATAGTTGGATCACTTCACAACTCTGCCAACAATGCATTAGTGTCCTAGTTTTCTCACATCCCTCCAGCATTAGTGCCTTTTCCTGACACTTTAGCCAGTCTGCGAGACAATACCACAGAATTGTTTTAATTTGCATTTCTCCTATCAAGTGATTTAAATAGCTTTAATTTCATCATCTGAAAATTGTTATATTCTTTGACCATTTATCAATTTAAGAATGACCTATATTTGTATAAATTTGACACAGTTCTTCATACACTTATAAATGAGACTTTTATTAGAAATACTGGGTATAAAGATTTTTTCCCAGCAGGACATCAGGACAGTTTTCTTTGATGAATTCTTGAAAATGTTGCATAGGCTTCTGGAAAAGGAGTGGATGCCCTTCAATTGAGGAATGGCTCAATAAGTTGTGGTATATAGTGTCCCCATCATGGTTTTCAGGGAATCCAAGAGTTTTTATATTGTCTCTTCTGGATCTATTTTCCAGGTCAGTTGTTTTTAAAATGAAGTATTTTACATTTTCTTCTATTTTTTTCATTTTTTTTTTTTGCAAGTAAGAAATTAAAATTGAGGTAATGGTTTAAACCAACCAGAATAATTCTTATTACGCTTTAATATTAACAACATTGCATATATAATGTGATCTTTCTGTACTTTTCTCATACCAAGCAGGTATGACAGATTCCTCAATAGTAAAATGATAGTATTTCTCTCTACTTTGAGTGTTAAACAACGTCAGCAAAGACTTTAAACACCAATTGTCTTCACAGAGACGGTGAGACAGCTAACTATAGGGCTGTCATTAAACTAGCTAATAAGGAAGATGTATACAAACTTCTGATGGCTCTTCAGGATTAGTGTCACAAACACAAAATGGAGATGCTTTGTAAGAGGCATATGTTATAAAAACTCAACATCTTGACCAACAAAAGAAATTTTAAGTTGAAAATGCATGAATAAGAGGTTTCATTTTTTTGTTGTTGCAATGTATTTCTTTGCAGAAGTATTTATCATCAACTAGAAAAGAATCTGTAATACATATGAGCTTATAAATTTGAGTAAATTTTTTGAGTTCTATTTTTTATAAGAAATTCCTCTTATTTTTATTCATGTCTTAGAATTTTACTCTCAAATCACTGTTTATTACATCACTTTTCTGTTTAAAATACTGATAAATGAAGCCAGAGGGCTTTAGGAAATACTTAGCTAAATACTATGCATTTAGTCTTTTAATTGACTGCATGCATCAATTTTGCCTTCCAATAAGCAGCCACAGTTCCCAGGGATTGTCAAAAAATTCCTGTCTTGAAAGCAGATCTAATCCAGTTGGTGCCATTGAAAAACCTTAAATGGCAGCTTTCATCTTATTTGCACAAACTCACTTCGGATCAGGTTACTTTTTAATCCCAGTTGCTATATCATTGCACTGGAGGTTTTTGGCCGTTTCAGTTTTTTCTTCTTCTTTTATACAAATCATTTAACTTCAACAGAATCCTGTAATGGAAGTAGTATCTAGGTAAGAAGGGCAAACTATGGGCCCCAACCTGCTTACTAGTTGCTCTAGAAAAATAACTTCAATGTTTTTCTAATGGTACCACCTTATAGCTGAGCTTCTGCTTGTGTCTGAATTCCAATTTAACCCTCCTTATGTATATGTTTTCTTGTGCCCTCAAGTCACCAAAAAAGTCTTATTTTAGGAAAGGAAATAACTATTATTTTCTCAATCACAACTAAATATTTGTAAAATAAAAATTCTCTTGCTTTATTTATTTTGGGTAATCGCAATATAAAGCAGCCAAGTTTCTAACTACAGCTCTGGGTAGATGAAAATATAACATCAGTCTTGGCCGAAGCCAAAATTCCTGGTAAAAAACTATATTGTTGATCTATGTCTAGGGATTGACATGATCCAAGAAGATCATTACCATCTTGGTGACATTCCAGCCCAAACAATTTATCAAAATAAATAACTCAGCTTTGTCACAATTCCTATGAATCCAGTTCAGTTCCCCATGAGAAATTTTGATAGGTAAAAACCATACCTAAATATCTTGAGTTTCTTTTCCCATTTCTTGGGTTAGGTGGTATAAAATCTGAGCTAGAAATCATCTTAGCAATCAACATTTATTCTCCTCTTGTGATACAATGGAAAGAATGGGAAAAGCTTCAGTTTAGGAATTTGAGTACTGGGGTTTGAAATCCAGCTTTGCTATTCACTGCCTATATGATTTTAGACAAATCATTTTAGACAAGTCACTTTTTGAGCCTCAGTTTATGAAATAGGCTAAATGTTTGTCTCCTGAGATCACTGCCAGCTCTCAAGCTAAGATCTTATGTTTCTGGGGCTATGTACAAAACAATGAAATGGCCTAGATCTGTAACTCCCAAACTTTGAATTTTTAATATTAAAAAGTTTCATACCATGTGATTATTTTCTGATAGCTAAGAATATACACAATGATGAAAAGCCACTGTGAATTAAAGAATAATTTTAAATGTATTTATATTTTATTCATTCCAAAAGCAGCATAGCATAGTGGATACAAGGTAGACCATAGAGTCAAGAAGAACTTGTCTCAGGGCCTACTACTCAAACATAACAACTTTGTGAAAAACTATCATTTTCTCACAAGATACCTGATATCCCACCTTCATGCTTTTGCATTGATTGACTCTTATGCCTGGAATGCCACCAAGATGCCATCTCTTAGAACATAAGGTTTTCTTCAGTGTTCTAACAATCCTTCCACAATATGGAAGTCTTTAACCTGGGATATATAGACCCACAGAAAAAGAGTAAGAACATGTATCATTAAGCCTTTTTATCCTTTCTGCTGCATCATCTAAATTTTCTCATCTCTAGAATAAATATTCACTCTCATCAATTCATTGGCACATAGGTTCATAGACTTAGAGTTGGAAAAGATCTCAGGGGTATATGTCAAATGTCTTCATTTCATAGTTGAGGCTACTGAGATTCAGAAGCTTAAGTGATTTGTCCAACACATAGTCAGTGTCAGAGGTAGGATTTTAATTCAGGTCCTCTGATTCCTAAGCTTGGGTTTTCTCCACTGTGTCATCATTATGTCTTCATGTATTATAATTTTAAGATCCTTCACCCTCCTTTAACTACTTCACCTTAGTACTTTAAAAATACTTCAGTATGTCATTAATGTGAGTATACATCACATTTGTTCCTCATGATTCTTATCTATGTGCTTCCATAGATCCTACATGGAAAACATGACATTATGAAGTTTTCCTCTCGATATTTGAATATTTTGTTGGAAGTAGTTGAATACTTGGTCCATTTGCAATAGCAAACTTTTTACCACATGACTCTCTCATCTTCTTTTCCATTCATGCATTTCCTTAATAAGCCTTCTTGTGTCAGTTCTTAAACAAAAATAATTATTGTAAATTGTGCTAAAGTTTGCTATGCTGATCAAATAACTCTCCATGGCTCCTTGAGTTATGTACAACTTCAATTTCTCAGAGACTGTGATCTTTCAAGATTCATAATCTTATATCACTGAAAGAACATTTGTGTCTTTATCAATGTCCTTTCTAAATTTTGTCCAGTACTGACAGGTGTAGAATATAATGGGACTATAAATCACACTTGCCAGATCTTTTGGTGCCATGGAATCAAATTTGTCTTGTAGTTGAGCTAATCAAGAACAACTAAGTGTTCTTAGACTGCTAGCTACTAAATACCTATTGGCCATTTTTATTCTGTCATTTCTAGTCCAAGGGTCTCTCTCCCCTTGGCAAAGAAAACAGAAAGAATGGCAAGCTGAGTAAATTTTCTTTCTTTCCATCATCTTATATTATTTTCCCAATCCATCCTAACCACCCTGCCATATAACTGATTTCTTAAGAATTCCTAGGTTGTCTTTGGGTTGAAGAATGTTTCATCCTGACCTTTTGTTGACTTCACTCCTCAAGAAAAACAGAGGCCTTATTTTAAAGTTTGGAGAGGAATTTGTGGAAGGCTTGGTTGTAGTGCATCCTTAACTGCCATCTTGGTCCTGTCAGAGCATTCTAATTCATAGTAAAATATGAGAACTTCAAAATTTTGCAGCCACTTATGAGAGATAAGAAGTAGCATAGATATATAAGACTTGGCCAAGAGCCCTCTTGCTTATTTCTTAGCTTGAGCAGCTTTTTCTTCACTTGAGCATGATGGCTGTTTTCAGCAAAAATTAATATAGACCCATTGCTTCTTAATGTTGCTAGTGCTTGTGCCATCAGGGAAAGCCTTGGTCATTCTTCACAACAGTAGTTCAGGCTTTGCCATTTGTTACTATGGGATATATTTAAATACTGAATCTCAAGGAAAGTTTTATAAGGACTCTCCTATTTTTCTCAATCTTTGATCTGTTATTCCTAGAAAAATCCTCTCCAGAAATCCTCACCAAGAATTTCTGGAGACACCTTTTCTTTTATGAGACAGTGTAGAAGGTGCTGGACTTTGAGTCAAGAAGGAGGAGACAGATTTTTAAGTGGAATCTAAATTCTGACTCTATGATCTTGGACAAGTTTTTTCCTTTCCATCTCATATTTCATGAGATGTTTAGCTAGATAACCCATAGAGTGCCTTTCATTGCTAGATTGATGGGCTTGAATCCTACTTTAGACACAGATTATTTTTATGACTTTAACCTGATTGCCATCAGGTGTAACATGTATAAAATGGAGAGGGAAATTGCACCACCCCATAGCATCTGTTTAACTAGATAACTCAGTCAATGTGATGACTGGACTCTGAAAGATTCTTCTTTGTGAGTTCAAATAAGGCTTCAGACACTTATTTATTATGTTACACTGTACAAGTCATTTATCCCCATTTGCTTCAGTTTCCTCATCTGTAAAATGAACTAGAGAAGGACACTGTAAACCATTCCAGTATCTTTGCCAAGAAAACTCAAATGTGATAATGGAAGTCAGACATAATTGAATAAAAGGACTCAATATCTCACAGGACCATTATAACAATTGAATGAAACAATGTAGTTATATCTATTTATATAGGTTTTACAGGCCTATGAATTAATTGGATCCTAATAAGTGCCAAGTAGAGATACAAATACCAATGAATGACATAATCCCTACTTATAAAAGGATTATATTCTAATGGTAGAGGCAATGGTAAGGCACAAAAATAAGCACAAAATTCATATAAAGAGAATAAAGACAAAGTAAATTAAATACACAGTGATTTGGAGGGAGAAAGTACTTTTTAATTTTATGAATCCCCAAGTTTTTTTTTTTTTGTTTTGTTTTTTTTCAGGTCAGTGAGTTTTTAAATAATAATTGTGAGTGAGACTGAGGACAGAAGAAGAATGAAAATAAAAAACAGAGTACTCAAACATTTAGATTTTATTTCTTTTATCTTCTTTGGTGTTTATTTCCTACCTTGCCAATTTCCTTTTTATTTTCTAAAACTTAATTAGAGTCCATTTGTTTTGTGAGAAAAAGCATGCTAAAGTGCTTTCTATCTTGATGGAATCAGCAAGGTTCTCTGGGTAGACTCCTGCTTGGCCATGCACTAGAAGTTGCCCTTTTTGGGGCATAATTTACATCTGCAGAGGGGAACTGTAGTCTTTCAGCCTCACTTCTTATCAAGACTCCAGCACAAAAAAAAAAAAAAAAATCAAAAGTAAGATGGTACCCTTTGAATTCAGCTAACAGCTGAATTATAAACCAGGGAGAGGAGAGTATCAGACTGGTGATTAAGATGTCTTTTTCTCCTGATGGCTTTTACTGTTGGGAACAATGCCAATGTGAATATCCACAGAATCATAGGGAGAGAGAAACCAGAAGAAAATGGGCTGCAGGTTGCTTGAACCCACCTACCCACAATAATTGCAGCTCTTAATCTTAGGTTAAGAGTGGGAGTTACATGAGGGAGACTATTTGTATAACTCCCAAAAAGACCTCCCACCCCTAAATCCTTTAGCCACATTAAGTCTGGACGTTTTACAGGGATTTTTTTTAAGTGTCCCTATTGAAATCAGAACTCTTATCGCTCTGGTTTGGCTCCATGCCTCACTTTAGGTTCCCCAGCTAATCTTCCAGCTAAGCTTCTCTCTTTTACAGAAAGCTTTTTAATCTAAGGGCTCAAGCTTTCCCACTTGCTTAAAAAAGGAAAGAGCAGGCAAAATGAATAGGAAGTTAACCCTCTATGTGTCACTGCCCAGAGTGAAGATGTCATTTTTTAAGAACACAGTGTCCAAATTATGAAGCACATTTTATTTTAGAGGGTCCCCCAAAAGAGGCTTCTGTTGGGGGGGTAGAGAGGGACATTTTAATACTTTGGATGCTCCTAGGATCAGACAAGGGAAATAGTTCCATTTTTTTCAATACGTTTTTATATGGAATGATGTTAGAGACCTTATTCCATCTCAATTACTTTCCTTCAGATTCTATCTAGGTTATCATCTTTCCTATAAATCATACAGAGAACTGAACACAGTACTTTGTATGTAGTCTGCTCAGGTTAAAAAATACTAGGACTCTCACCAGTGAGCTAAAATAATCTCCCACTTGAAAAAATTCTTCTGCTTGTCTGGGATTGGGAAAATCACAGCATTACAGAATCTCAAAGCTCATCCAGGCCATCTTGGACTAGAATAGGAGTCTTCTATAACAGTGTAGGTGTCAAATTCAAATAGAAACCTATACTTTCATATTAACTTAGAAAACCACAAATTAATATTATCTATGTTTTATTGTATTTCTTACAATTTTAGTATTGTAGTATACTATTTAGTATTTTGTTAAATGTTTTACAATTAGATTTTCATTTGTTTCCACAGTACTAGGGGGTTTTGCAATTGTGACCAGAAAACTATGGTTTGACACCTCTGTTTCACAGCACAACTAATAAGTGGTCATCTAGTTTTTGCTCAATTTGTCAATAGTGAAAAGGAGGCTATTTTATCCCCAACCATCCTATTCCATTTTAGGTTAGCTACTTATTGGAGAAGTTTTCTTTAAGTCAAGATTAAATTCCAGTTTATACTCATTGTTCTAAGTTCTGTCTTATGATCCCAAATTAAAAAAAAAAAATCCATTCCCTTTTCTGCATGAAGGTCTTTAACTACTTGATGATATCAGTTCCATTTAACTAATTCTTCTCTTTTCTGGGCTAAATATGGCAAGTTCCTTCAATCAGTTCTCATGTGGAACAAATAAGATGCTGTCATTCTCCTTGCCCCCCTTTTTTTTTTTTTTTTTTTTTGATGCAGTCTCTCTTGTCAATGTTCTACCTAAAAACTAAACCCACAACTGCAGATGTGATCAGATAAGAGCATAGACTAAAGAGACTATCACTTCCTTAATCCTGAATCTCATGTTTTTCTTAGTGAAGACTAAGAGAATACCCTCTATTCTTTGGAATTTAAAAGTATTCCATACAGAAACAAACCAGGATTTAAAAAAAAAAAAAAAAAAGCTTTTTTTTCTCTCATACAAGGGAATGAGCTTACAGAGACACCTACTGTGGCATGAAGGGGAGATTTAGGAAAAGAGAACAAAAGAATAGATCAAGGATAACAGTAGCCCTGTCTGACAGAGTGGCACAAATCTGAAATTCCTGCTACTGTTGAAGGTGGGAAGAGGATGAAGGTAACAAGTATTTATTAAGCATCTTTTATGTGACTGCCTTTGTGCTACATAAATATCTCATTTGATCCTCACAATAACCATGGGAGGTAGATAATATTATTATTATTCCTTTATACAGTTGAGGAAAATGAGGCAGACAGTCTAATTTATCCAAGTTTCCATATATAGTATTTGAATTCAGATCTTCCTGGCTCCAGGCTCAGTGCTTCATTCATTGAAGCTTAGAGTGTTGAGTTTAAGAATTCTACTCTGCAGTAAAACTATTGCTAATCAATCTTAACACCAATGCTGTCAATCTCCAGAGTTACCTAAGGAAGAGTTAACTAGGCAGGTTTGAAAACAGAGAAGATTAAAACTTCTTACCAAAAAGCAATGGGATTAGGAACATGAATGGTGACTATATTTCCAGCCCAGAAAAGATGTATAGACCCATCATCAAAAGAAATAGCAAAAACAAAACAACCAAAAAGCCAAAGGCATGACTAGAGTAGGTTCTAATTAGAATCCCTGAGGGAGCAGAAGACACAGGTTCTTGGTATTGGGTACAATATTTGGATCTATTGGGATGAAAAGAAAGCCAACAATTCATGCAAAAGATCTAGTTGGGATAGGTTCTTGTCATGTCTTCTTAGTATGACATAGGCATTTGTGGGTAAGTAGAAAGTAGAGAAATTATACTGACCCAGAAAACATCTAATTATGGCCCAAACATCAAAGGTTATGACTTGGATGATAATACTAGCTGGAAATATATCCCTTCACTTATTTAGTCAAAAATGGGAGAACCAAGAAATCATTAACTAAAAATTTAAAAAATATACACAAAATATACATTGCCTTTCAGATAGCAAGAATATATTATTTTTAAATGATTGGGTTTTTTAAAAAAATTATAAACTTGGTTTGTGAGTTGGAATAGCCACTCATTGAATATGAAGGCACAACTGAACAGTTACAGACTTTTAAGTTCCTTTTCTTAGATTCTCTTTAATTAGTGGTTCTCAGAATATTAATATCAAGGGCAGTATCAAACTGCATGCCTGCTAATGATATTTGCCATTTACATCTAAGAATTTTTCATAAGGAATAAAGTCCTCTAGATATTTTTATTGGGGTGTGCCTTTGGGCAAATTACAAGTCTGAGAACATTTCAGAGATTTCTGAATGAGGTTTGTAATCAAGCTAGAGTTTATCTTAACTGTCCACACAGGAAAATCCAAGTGAACAAAGAATTCCTATTGTTATATTATTCACTCATTTTGAGAATATTTAAAGCTGATCAATCAATACATCCACAGGAGATAAGATGGAAACTAAAGAAGGTGATGATATTACTAATTTACCTACAAAACCCATAACATGGGATTCATAGAATCTTAGAGTCAAAAGAAATCTTAGATATTATTCTAATCCCATTCCTGGGCTCTGCTGGATTCTTTTTAAATAGATATGTGTGAAATTCAACATAGCAGATTGCTGACACTTTCTTGGTTGAAACTGAAATGCGCTAACCATTTTTTAGAGCTGCTGTATCCTTAAGAAACAGATGCTTTTTAGAACTGGTAACATGGAGATTTATAATGTTCAAGACAATAAGGTGAAGTAAAAGATGAGCATCTTGGGTATAATTTTTAAAAAGTCATTGGACCATCTGCATTTTCTTTTAGTCCCCAGATCGCTTTTGAATACAGGAAAACATCAGGTTGAGCCAGAGATGACTTTTTGTCATTTCTGTGTAGACCCACTGGGAAATTATGGGCTTTTTATGATAGATGTCATTTATTTCCCCTATATATATATACTCTAATAAATATTAAAAGAATAAACATTTAACATATATGAATGATAAATTTGATGCTGCTCTTGATCAATTTCACTGCCACTTTCTGCATAGAAACAAACAAAAACCCAACAGCAGCAAAAAGGACACATTAGATTAAAAACTATACCAAAATATCCCAATTGACTCTTTTTTGATCTGGAAAATACTAGTTCAAATATTCCCCCAGACTGCAAGAGATGTATAAATCTACTTAGATAAAAGAAAGTGGAGAGTTGTTATTTAAATAAAACAATTCTCAAAAGAGCAAGGAAAAAGTTTGGTTTATTTATTGGAGGCATCACCTAACATTACCTGTAAATGTTTTTGAATAGAAAGAATAATTAGAACTTAAAATCTCTACTCAAAAAAGAAAAGAAAAAAGCTTCTGCAGAAGATTATTAATTAGAAATTTATATCAATCAGTTTCTAATAAAAAAAAATTGCTGTTTCACAAAACTGACTTTTACTGTAGATAATTTTTTTAAAGATTAAAATATGTTTAGGAATATCTTGAGTTACTAATTGGAAATATCTTATTAATAAGAAACTAAATCTAAGAAGATAAAATTTAATATAGTTAAAGGCATCCTATTGTTTGCTTCTTTTTAAAAATATATAACAAATGAAGAATAAAAATGGTGTAACATTTTTTCTTTTCTGTTTTTTTTTTTTTTTTTTTTTTTTTTTTTTTGTGAAGATAAAGTGGATTGTAAATTCAATATAAGTCAGTACTTTGGAATAACATCTAAAAAAGCTAATGTACCCTTAGGTTATAGCAATAGACACACAAGAAGTCCATAACTTTATTGTCTTCTGCTCTAGTCATTTCATAAGTGAAAAATAATGTTCAGTTTTAAACATGATTGATATTTTAGGAAAGATGATAAGATCCTGTTTCCAGAAGAGGATGACCAAGCTGTTGGGTGGAACAAAAGAGAAAAGGAAGAAAGGAAAGAAAGAGGAAAGGAAAGAGGGAGTAATGGAGGGAGGGAGACAGGAAAGAAAGGGGGGAGGGAGAAAGAGGAAGGAGGGAGGAAAGACAGAAGAAAAAGGAGGGGAAGGAGGAATAGAGGAAGGGAGAAAGGGAGGGAGGAAGGAAGCAAGGAAGTTCCATATACTATATTAAGTGCTTTCCAAATTATATTTTATTTGACTCTCAACAACAATGCTGGGAAGTGGGAGAGAATAATAATAATTAATAATAAAAATGGAAGATAATCTTCATTTTATATTTGAGGAAACTGAGGCAGAGAGTGGTTAAGAGACTTGCCTAGGGTCATACAGCTGATTAATGTTTAATGTTTGGATTCTGTCTTTTTAACTTCATGCTTAAGATTCTGTCTACCTAGCTGCCTCTAGTAACCTTAGATGGTGCCTCAAGGAAAATAGGGATAATTGACTTTAAATATTTGAAGATTTGTGAAGTGGAAGAGTGACTAAATTTGTTTTGTTTGAGCATGCGAATCAGAACTGGCAGCAATGAGTCAAAGTTACAGAGATATATTTAAGCTCTTTTCCAGCGCTAAATACTGTGAAATTTATGAAGAAGCAGATTTTGGCTCAAGAGAAAAAGCAACTTCTTAACACTTCTGAGTCACAAAAACATAAAATGGCGAAGCTCCGGAGATAGTGAATTCATAGTCAATGGGTGTCTTCAAGCACAGAATACATGACCTTTGGCAGTGATTTTGTATGTATGATTCCTGCTGAAATACTATGAAAACAAAATGTCTTCTGAGATCCCTCTCATCTCTGATATTATCTTGAAAAAAATACATTTCAGTTTGTATTCTATATTTATGCTAGCTCTAAAGCAAATATAATAAGAAGAAAAAATATAGTATAAGCCAGAGAGTTTCATAAACTTCATGTTTCACAGTAATATCTGTGGGATAGATCAGCAAATCATAAACATCTCTGCAATAGCTATAAATTCTGCATTAATCAACATTTACCAACTTCAGTTTAGCGAAAGGAGCACAGAACTTGTAATAAGGAAGAAACAGGTTCAAATCCTGATTTTACTGTTTAATAACTTTGTGATACTTCTCTGGACCTCATTTTCCCTATCTTTGTAATAAAATAAAAGAAGCATGAAAAATTGAATGTTGAACTTAGATTTAGGAAAACTTGGATTCATATCCTATAAGAGACATATACTAACTCTATAATCTGTTCATATTGTTAACTTCTGCAAGTCCTCTCACTTGTAAATACAATACAATAATAGTAGGGGCAGATAGATGATGCAGTAGATAGAGTTGGGAAAGCCTGATTTCAAATCCTACCTTGGACACTAATGATCTGTATGAGGGGCTTATCATTTAATCTCTGTTTGCCTAATTTTGCTCAAATGGAAAATGCAGATAATCATATTATTTAGCTCACAGAGTTGTTGTGAGGATCAAACAAAATAATAATTGTAAAATTCTTAACATAGTGCCTGGCACATATTTAATGCTCTATAAGGGCCTTTTTTTTTTTTTTTCTTTTTTTTTTTTTTTTTTTTTTTTTCTTTTTGCCCCTTTTCCTCTTATCTCCATTTTTTGATCCTCCTCACATCAAATGTTATTTTCTTCTGTTGGGAATGAATCACTCCTCTCTTATACTCTTATATTCTCTCTCTTTACAAAGGTATCAGCACTGTAGACAGCACTTAAATAATCAATCAATAATTAAACATTTATGAAATTCCCACCATGTGCTAAATTGGAAGCACATTCTGATTTTTCTTTGCTTTTCCCTAAGAACATAAAAAAATCTCTTAGGAGTACACTTATAAGGTGAATGATGAAGCCACCATAAATTTAGAAGAAATGTTTGGTATCAAAACATTCATAGAAAAGCCAAGAACAGCAAGACATTAACCTTTCCTTACAGTTGGATGAGGAAGAATGTTGCAGAATGACTCTATTTAAAAATAAAGAAGGAATTCAAAACAAAATACATTATCTTTCATCCCTTTCATTTGATTTCTTTGGAAATATCTAATAAAGGAGAAAAAAGGTGTCCAAAGACCAAAAAGTCTTTGAACTCCAATGCTAAAAACTGTATTTGTACCTTTTTTCTCTGGGAATTTTTCAATAAAATATTCTTTTGCATACATATTTGCAAATATGTATTTGCATACATATTTGGAAAAACACAGCACAGCTGTATACCAACTCTCAGCTTCTTAGGACATTCCATTTCTATAGATTTCCTCGTTAGAATGTGACTTAGAAAATAAAATGTTTAAATAATAAATAGACATGAGAAAGTCTCCTATCCACTTATTTATCCTTCTTCAGCTTTCCTTTTCCTTTATTCTCTCCATATACTCTCCAAAATTCTCCCCCTAAATATTATACATATACTTTAATATTATTACTCACAGTAAGCCTGTACCTTAGTAAAGTTTTTTTTTTTTTTTTCTCAATCCCCACCTCATCTATCCCTCTTAATTATTATCTCTGTGATTCCTTAACAGGCTTTACATTCTCCCTTTGCCAAAGAGCAGACAAGACAGAGTACTTACAATGATTGGGATTAGGCAGAGGAATTAAGACTTCTTTTTGAATTAAACTCACATATCTTCTTTAATATATAATACATGATTGCAAATATTTTTCCTTGTTTGCATCTGTATCTGGTTAGGAGGATACAAATAGCTTTCAAATTAATCATCCCAATTCTGAGACCTAATTATATAATTCCACTTTAATACTCACTTCTAATGAAAAAAAGGTTCAGTTTCCTTAATTTAGCATTCAACACTTTCCTCAACATGACTAACTTTATCTCACACTATTTCGTCCACATTGGGGCAGTCAGGTGGTATAGTGGACTTAGCATGGAGCCATCTTCTTCAGTTCAAATCTGGCCTCAGAGACTACCTGTATAAGGGAGCAAGTCATTTAACCTTGTTTGCCTCAGTTCCCCATCTGCAAAATGAACTAGAGCAGGAAATGGCAAACCACTGCAAAATCTTTGCTGAGAAATCCCAAATGGGGTCACAAAAAGTTGAACATGTCTGAAGGATGACTCAACTACAACATTCCTCCTCCTATCACATTCTTAGTAAAGTGAGATTGAAAGGTGGATGATCATCTTGTCAAGTCCCCTTATTTTGTAGATTAAGAATTAAAGGCCCAGCGATATTTAATAATTAGCTGAAGATCACCAAGGCAAGAAGTAGTAGAAGCAACCCTGATCCCATATTGCCTAATTCCAAATCAGGTGCTCTTTGGATTTTTTATCTGGTTTTATACTACTCTCCCTCTGCTTACTAAACTATGTATACATTTTAATATCTCATCTGTCATATTCCATTCTATTACATCTCTGTGTCTTTATACTATTCTTATGTATGTAATGCTTCTGACTTTCTAGACTTCAACCCCATGCTTTTGCTAGAATTTTACCACAGAATCTGCCCTGTTGCTGGGGGATGCCTCATCTTAGAATATTCATCTGCCACACCAGCCCTTTTCTTCAATTGATAAGTTCCTTCCAGAGAAAGGAAGTGCCTCTTGCATTTACTAGCTGAGTGACAAGTCACTTAATCTCTAAGTTTTTTCAATTGTAAATTGGAGTTAATAATAGCAATCTATCTCTCAGTATTGTTGTGAAGACCTAATGAGATAACATGTATAAAAGACTTTGCATACTTTGAAGTGCTGTATAAATGTTAGCTAATATCATCATCATCATCTTCATTAGCATCACTCTAGAACCAAGCACATTACACTTCATATAGCAAATATTTAATAAATGCTTTTGTGAATTAATGAATTCATTATACATACTAATAATCCATGTATTGGTCTCCCAAGCAGTTGAAAACTGATATTAAGAGAGATGTGACAAAATCTTTGGCCACTGGATACTTAAGCTGAGGAACTTCTTTGGATTGCTCAGGGATGAGGGCATTTGGAGCTAATGTTAAGTTGCCCCTACATTAAAGGAAAACTCAGGAATTTGTTGTTAGAAATTCACATTCTCTTCAAAGTACATTATTCACCTGAGAACAAGCCATGGACTTAAGAACAAATAAAGACTGAAGCCTCTAAAAATCAGTTTTTCTCTTATATGTCCTGTCATAGACAGTGATCTTTAATGGTTATCTCTGAAAGCTCATCACTTGGGGATTACAATTGTAAGCAAAAGCAGGGTAGATTCAAAAAGCAATTATTTCTACCCATTTTCTTTCCTTGATCAAGACCTCTCTTTGAACTTGAGCCCTTCCTTTCTGGTTCTAGTAGTTGAGAGGGAAGCTACTCTGTTCAATTTCCTGCCTCAACTCAGCTATGAAAGGGACCCCTGCTTCTTTTGAATGAATCCACCAGAATGAGTTTGAGTTATAAGTTTCCTCTTTATAAGAACCAGATATAAATCAATTAATCAAAAGATACTGTTAAGTACTGGCTACATTCCTTTCACTGGGCTAAGCAAAGGGGACATGAAAACAATGAAATAAATGTTACTCTTTAAACATGAAACAATTGCTACTCTTTAATTTTTTTTTTTTTAATTTAATGTTTTAGTTCCAAATTCTATCCCTCAATTTTTCTTCTCTTCCTTCTTTCCTGAGATGGTAAGTTTTCAGGTAGAGGTTATAAATGTGCAACATGTAAAGTATTTCTGTATCGTTCATATTGTACAAGAAGACTTGAAAGTGAAAGATAGCATGTTTCAGTATGTATTCAACAATATCAGTTCTTTCTCTGGAGGTGGATAGTTTGTTTTTTTTTCATTAGTCCTATGGGATCATCTTGGTTCATTGTATCTCTAAGAATCATCAAGTCATTCTCAGTTCTTCATTGAATGATATTACTGTTACTGTGCACAATGTTCTCTTGGTTCTGTTCACTTCACTATGTATCAATTCATGTAAGTTTTTCCAGGATTTTTGGAAATCATCCTGCTTATCATTTGTTATAGCACAGTAATTTCCATTATAATCATATAGCACAGCAACAATCCTTACTTTTATATTGTAGCATAGAAACACAGGCAGCTGCCTTATGGATACCTGCTCTTGTCTGCAAGCAAGAGTATGAGTAGCTCAATGAACACATTATAAGAATGGTTATATGATGGAGAACATTAATTTCCTCTATATGTAAGCAGCATTTGGCTCCTGAAACTTTATGGCATGGAGAAACAATTTATAGACTCAAAAAGCTGGTTTTTAGGTTAATCAATGTCTAGCTTTATTTAAAATTATTAACTCTAGAGCTAAAAAAAAAAGAATTTCTAGTTTGCCTCCTTTTTACACACACACACACATACACACACACACACACACACACACACACACACACATAACCCTCCATTCACCCCCATCCCTTCCCACATCACTGCCTCTACTACCACCACCGTAATGGACAACTAAATCTACATAGGTAGATAGTAAAAGGAACCAAGAAACCAAGACCTTTGACATCCAGACCAAAAGTTATTTTGCCACACACCATGGCTTTCATTTAGACAAAGCTCACTAACTTATCAAGAAGATTCATTTTTCACTGAAAAGAATGTGTTTGATTAAGTTGGCAAGACACTCAATCTAAAAGAAATTGAACATCCTGAGACTATTGTAGGATATTTTTGTTTGTTTGTTTGTTTGTTTGTTTCTTTTTTGTTATTTTGGTGAGATGATCAGGATCAAGTGACTTGTTCAGGGTCACATAGTTATTAAGTGTCTTGTCTGAGACTGGATTTGCACCGAGGTTCTACTGACTCCAGATTCAATTCTCTATCCACTTTATCACTTAGTTGCCCCTTACCATTGGTTTTCAATCATAAAGCAATGAAAAAAACATCAATTTGAAACATCTTTTCAAGGTTTTTGTGTATATATACACATATGTGTATATATATAAATGTGTGTACATACACACACTCATAGTTAACACTTCCTGCCCCCATGTAAGAAGTCCTATCTTCCTTTCAATTACTTTTCTTTTTCACTTCTATACACAAATGGAAAGAGCCCGTACATTGATGAAATGATATCATAGAGAGAAGAAGCAAGGAACTTAGCTTTTCCCATAATATTGAACTTCCAAAGAAGTTCGATTTGGAGTCAGTTTGAGCTTAGGTGAAGGGTTGGGTCATGTCTCATTTCCCCCAAACTAGTTCATCCATTTCAGCCTCTGAAGCTGGAAGAATTGAATCCTGAAACATGTTTTATTGCTGTTTCTTTAGGATAGTGAAGGAGCTTTGGAATTCACCGTCCCCCCAAAGCTGCAGAAGTTAAAAGCCCACTGTGGACTTCAAAATCAAAATCATCTGTTCAGGGGAGGATTGAGATTTCCTGTGGAAAGTACAAACTTTAAAGGTTTCCATTTTCACTGCTCATCTGAAATAATGTAGGATTTATGATTTCATACCATATGCAAACCAAAAAAACTCCTATTAGTTGGTAAGTTGTTTCTATAGTTTTTGTGACTGCTGGTGTTAGGGTAGATAGTAAGGGTCCAGATGTGCTGAAACAGATGTGTTTGAATCTCCTATGAAACAGGAAATTGGGGAGCATGAATGAAAGGTTTGTAGTCAGACCTCAAGTTCATTCCAATTATTTTAATTGGTGTTATTAAATGGATGCTATCTCTCTGGCAGTGTTAGTTCATTTTAATTTACGGATGTCACTATCACAGTTTAATGGATTTGGCTTACCAGTGTTATACAATATGACATTTTCTTCCAGGATGGAGAACACATCCTAGTCCACTTCCCTCCAGCCACCATGAGCTGAATAATTCTACAATTAGGACTTTTTTCTATGTATGCATTTTATTTCTAAGAAAATAACTAAGATGAACTCCAGCTAAAATAATTATTGTTCCCTGGAGAATTTTAGTCTAGAGTTCAACAAACTGCTCCAAATCATAGAATTTTGACTCAGTTTTTGTTCTCTGACTCATGTTACTATGATGGACACATGTGCACATATACATACACACATTCACAGGTACAAATATGTCCATGTCAAAGTACAAGTAAGTTTTGTTTTGACTTAAAAAACTAGAACTTTCCTATGAGGAGGCAGTAGAGGGGAAATAGGGTGGGAACTGCAGTCAGTGGATATGGGTTCAATTTCTGGCTCAGCTATTTTATGAACTGCATAACCTTAATCCAAACATTTTCCTGGGCATCAGTTCCATCATTGGTAAAATGGACAAGTTGGTCTTAATGGCTTATAATGCCCTTTTTAGCTTCAAATCAATGACCTTGAAGTCACTTAACCTCTCCAAGTCCTTATCTTTTAAATTTCTTTATCTATTAAAATGAAGGAACTCGACTATTAGATGACCTCTAAAATTATGCTCCTGTAAAAAAGGAAAGCAGTCATTCTAAGACAATGTAGCAGACCAATTCTGATGTAGACCTAGACTGATTGTTTATGTAAACTTAAATAAACAGCTAATTTTGTAATTCCTGTTGCCACCTTGCTTATACAAATAAAAGACATATTCAGACCTTGTAGAAAGATTAACTAAAACCTAGTAGTTATAAAACTCTCCATTTTTGAAGCACTAAAATTCACAATTATTTCATGGAAGTAAAAAAAAAAAAAATTAATAGAAAAAGTTCAAAACATTTTTCAAAAAGAGAATGTGGGACAAAACAAACAAATGCTGGCTCTGAAGTCTAATTAGACTAGAGTGTGAGACCTGCTTTTGCCTGTGATTATCTGTGTGACCTTAATTAGATTACTTGTATGTAATGCTGCATGTAATCATATATGCATATATCTACATATATCTATATCTATCTATCTATATATCTGAAAGGGAGCATGACATAGTATACTTAGTAGATGTTGGACTTGGAGTCAAGAAGATCTTTGGAACACTTTTGCTTAAAATTTATCTCATATATGAGACAGAGTTCTGTACCCGGAGGCAGCAATAACTGAGTTCAAATCTGTCTAATAGTTGTCTTATGTTTGCTTCAGTTTTCTCCACTGTAAAGTGAGGATCATAAAAACACTTACCTCTTAGGGTTATTATGAAGATTAAATGATGTTTGTAAAGCACTTAGAACAGTGTCTGGCACAAAGTAGGCATTATATAAGTACTAGCTATCATTCTTATTATTATTAATTATATGCTTCTGTATGACACTGGACAAGTCACTACGGGTGTCAATTTCCTCATCTTTAAAGTAAGAATTGCATTATCTGACCTCTAAGATCCTTTTTAGTTCTAAATTTTGATTCTGTAATTAATTTTTCTCTGTACCAATTTTAAACTTTAATATACCATATGTTACCATAACCAAGTTATTAGTTTTTTGTTTGTTTTTTAAAATAGAAAATTTCTTCCAGGGATGCCAAATCTCTTTAGAAAGCTAGTTAGTAAAACTATTCATTCTTGTCTTACCATCATCAATGTAGCTGTGATTGTTTTAAGCATTTCTAAAATGCTCATTTTTGTAGAAGGTTCAAAAGCAATATACAAGGAAATACAAGCTGGAATGGTCTTTACATTTTAAAATTTTACAGTCTGAGACCAACAACTCTGAAAGGAAAAATATGGACAGTTTGGAAAGGCACTACATGTAGTTCATAATATTCCCAAGCACAACTTGAACCGCATTAAAATATAATTGGGAAATATTTAATAAAATAAGAAAAATACAATAAAAAAGAAACATTTAAAACAAAGTCAACATGTAACCCATAGAGATCCTTATCCAGGTTAGTGTCTCCTGTTTCTCAGTTCTAGTGGGTAGCCTGCCTAGGCTTCATCAGTCACAGTTTAATTTCCCAGGTGCATATGACTTAGGAGAAAGACTGTAGGGACTACAGTCTAGCAGGCCTTAATAACCATCCCTTGTTGGAGAAAGGAAATAAGTCACTTGGTTAAGGACTTTGTTGAGCGCTATTTATATAGGGAGCATTGAATAGGCTTGGTGAGAATGATATAAAAGTATGAAATATCATTCTTATCCATGAGCTCAACTAAAATTTATTTCAGGCAAAGCTAATTATTTAAAATCCAGAAAGAATTTGGCACCATGTAGACATGGGGGGAGAAGAATAGACAAAGAGGGAAGGAAAAGTGTTCATAGGGCTGCTATAACCCCCCCTTCCTCTAATTACCTCTCTTTTCTGTCTTTTCCCTATCCTATTCCTTTCATGGATATCTGATGAAGATATTAGAGAAAGCAAACTTATAAAACATTTAGTTTAATTTTCATGTCACATATGAGGAAACAAGCTCAGGACATCTATTTGGTAGCAACACTGAAATGACTCCTAGGACTGCCTTTTCCAGAGCACTTGAATTCTAATTTTGCCTCCACTTCTTCGCAATAGAAAAGGTCACTATATCTCTCAAGGTATCAGTTTCCTCATTTTAAAATGAGGAAGAGGCAGCTAGATGGCTGAATAGAACACCAGCCCTGAAGTCAGGAGGACCTGAATTAAAATCTGGCCATAGACATTTAACACTTCCTAGCTGTGTGACCCTGGGCAAGTCACTTAACCCCAACTGCCTCACAAAAAAATAAAATAAAATGAGGAGATGATAAAATAAAATGAGGATCAAATTAGATAACTCAGATAAGACTCCTCATAATTCCTGAAGTAATAACAAACATAAATTGTTATCATTATTGAGAAATTTTCATTTTCCATTGATTCATGAAAAAATACTTTTTATATTCATGAAATGAGTAGTTTATGAGCATTATAATTATTCATTAGCACTATACTTGGCATATACTATGTACATAATAAGTATTTGTTCACTAATTAATATTTATTGAGTACAGAGAGGACTTATGTGTATACAAAGAAACTTGATTGCTGTCAAATGTTTAATAATTAGCTTCCCTAAAAATGTGTATACTATGCACTTTTAACTTTTAATTTGAATTTTTAACATTTCTTTGATCACTTTTTAAGTAAAGATAGTCAGAAAAAGAAATCAGTCTTCATTTGTAGACCACTGAGTTCCAAGATATAAATGCTCATTCTGAAAATGTAACAATGGACTTGAACTTTTTGGCATGATTATACAATATATTCCTGCAATAACCCATTTGAAAAGACAACATATGAACAAAGAGAACCACATTAAAAAACAGGGGTAGGAGATTGATGTTTCCTCTCATTTTTTAAAAGATATAAATAGATTACATTGCATCAACAACAAATTTTAATACTTAAACATACACAGAAATTTTTGCTCTGATCCATTAAACTTTAGAATTTGATCTGAGATATGATGTTTCCTCTCATTTTTTAAAAGATATAAATAGATTACATTGCATCAACAACAAATTTTAATACTTAAACATACACAGAAATTTTTGCTCTGATCCATTAAACTTTAGAATTTGATCTGAGATATGTGTGCATTTTAAGATATATAAATTAAATATATAAAGATTTCTTTGTAACATGTTAATAGGCATAAATTCAAGTTGATCCAGCAAGTCTTTGAGAAATTACAATAGTTTGCCTAAATGGGTAGTAATTAGTATCCCTTTCACACAGCTAAACCAAATTTCTAGATTTATCTCTTTATTTTGTTGTGGAGAATGAAGAGCTAAACTATTGTGCCTGGAATTAAGAAAAGCTAAATTCAAATCTAGTTTTAGACACTGGCTATATAAATCTGGGCAAATAATTTAATTTGTCTGCCTCAGTTTCTTTATCTATAAAATGGGATATCACTCGTTTACCAAGATTGTTGTGAGGATCAATTCAAATATTCATAAAGTATTTTGTGATCTTTAAAGAGATGTATGAATATTAATAATAGTGATGATGGTATGTTAGTGGTGGTGATTATGATGATGATGATATTGGTACATGACATAAGGTATAAAGAGAAGTAAGTCTAAAATAAGAATACCTAGACCTGAATCCCAGAACTACTCCTTGTTATCTATATGCCTTTGATCGGATTAGTTATTCTTTCTGGACCTCATTTTTCTCATCTGTAAAATTAAGCATTTCAATCAGGTCAGGAGTGTCAAACTCAAATAGAAATAGGGACCACTAAAGCATGCATGAGGATCCTTATGGGCTGCATATTTACTTAGAAAACTAATATTAATATTATTTATTTTGATTTTATGTTTACTTATTTTGTTAAATGTTTCTCAATTACATTTTAATTTGGTCTGGGATATCACTGGAGAGTGCTTTTGTCACTGGAGGGCCATATGTTTGACACCTCTGAGTTAAATAATTTCTATATAACTAGCAGCTAGAAACTCCAAAATCTTGTATATAATAAACAAAAAACAAAAAACAAAACAAACAAACAAACAAACAAACAAAAAAACCAAAAAAAAAACAGTGTTGCAGGTTTTCCCAGTTCAATTTAATCATTAGGAGATAATACATTTGGATCTGAAAGGAGCCTTACAAACTTCAGATCTTATCTTTCACCCATTTTACAGATAAGAAAATTGAGACCTAAAAACTCATGACTAAATATAGTACACTGCTGATATTCAGTCTCAAATGTTCTGATTCTAGATCTTCAAGCTGCATTATGATGATGATCATGATAGCAAGTAACATATCACAATTTAAATTTTATTAAAAATCTATATACATTATCTTCTTTAACCCCCATATCAATCCTATAAAATAAATATGGGCATTCCTCATTTTACAGATGGAAAAATGAAGGTTCAAAGAGATTAAATGTCTAGCCTATTGTTAGACAATAATTGTCAGAAACAGGATTTGAACTCAGGTTTTTACTAACATGAAATCCAAGAGCCTTTCTATTATGCTATCCCATGTCCCCAAATCATCACTCAGATATATAAATCATAAATCATGATTTTTGTGACAGTAAAGAAGAAAAGCTAGCTAGAACTTTTTTCTTTGTATCAAACTTTTCAAGAAAATTTTACACCTTGTGCAGTCATCATCAATGCATGAACAAACTCTTTCCCCAATATCCTTATCCCCCCTTCCATACTCTTGAAGATACAAATACACAGTATTACAGAAAGAAACACTTAGAGCTGGGAGGGACCTTAAGAGGTTATATACTTCAACTCACTTATTTTATAAGTGAAGAAACAGACTCAGAAAGGTTAAGTGATTTGTCTAGAGTTATACAGCTATTTGAACTTAGATTTTACAACTGCATATTCAAACATCCTTCCACTGACTCCTAACGAGATAAGACTAACACATAAAAATACAGAATTTGCCTTATAGACCTTTTTTTGCACCCTAAAAGAAGACCTCTTCATCTTTAATTGAAATCAGAATAATAGATTGTCTTTTTTCATCACCAAACTATAAAATGACTCTTCTATTTAGCCCAGTGGGTAAAGGCTGAGATTCATAGAGGTTCAAAGATTTTAAAAATTATAAACTGCGATTTCAAAGAGTTAGTTGGAGATCGGTTGGGGAGGGGAGGTGGAATTCCTGAATGTGTGTACACTTTTAAATAATTCATTGTAGGCATTCAGTAAGAAAATATTGTTTTGTGTCTTTCATAGATTACAGCCCCTTTATACAATGTACTTGGCCACATTTCTTCCTGTTTCCCAATCAGTTAAATTTAGAAGTATTGTTTCCATTTATTATGAGATATAGTGTCTAGAAAAATGAATGCCTAGTTGTGATACCAGGACCCAGAAAGTCTGTGAAACTATTAGTTAAACTAGGAGATCCCTATAAAGCACTGTTCTTTTCTTATTGGTTTCCCATAATTACATAAATAGTCTTTTCCCTAAGGATTTCTGTTTTGCCATCTAATGATAACAAGCATGAGGAACCTTTTATTTATTATATAAGGATTCCTCTTTGAATACAGAGTCAGGTACTGATAGCTTTCTTCCTAAAACTGATTCTTTGTTTTTTGGGGTAGAAAAAACCCTATAATAGCCTGTTTAAATCTAGTAATTCCAAGCCATATTTATCCTTTTCCAAGTTGCCAGTTTCTTTTAATTCTAAAACAATGGTAATTAAAAAAAAAATCTCTAGTGAAAAATGAACACCTTACATGAACCCCCTGAAGCACAGGGGCTGCTTAGGCAGTTTTCTGTCAACAAGACATTAAATAGATTTGTAGGGTGCTGATTTCTCTTTTAAAGGTCTTAAACAGAATAACTGCAGCAATGAGGTAACTTTAGCATATCCTGCTCTGAAACCTTAGTTAATGTGATAATTCTCTAAGGGACAAAGGCCTTATATGATATTCTAGTTAGTAGTCAGCACCTTAAATCACTGAGACCTGACTACCTTGTCTCTGGCTCTGTAGTAGTATGTATGATGCAGGTCCAATCATATTCATTTTAATTCAATTCAATTTAATAAACATTTATTAAGCACATACTATATGCAAGACTCTTGCACACTACAAAAACATTGCCCTCTTCAAGGAACTTCCATTCTGCTGGGGAGGAGAGTGTGGATGTGGGAGGAGCAATATGACAAGTAAACAATCAATACAACACATGTGTAAAAAGCTATAAAACTAAAATAATACTGAGGGGGAAGAACTTTGCCAGATGACAATCAGGAAAGCCATGTATAGGAAGAGGAACCTGAGATGATGAAATTAAAGATTCAGAGAGACAAAGACAGCAGGCATTCCAGCCATGGTGGAATATCCACCTGACTGCCAGTGTGAGGTTATAGAAGGAAGATGGCAAATTGACATATATGGTGATCAGCTATAAGGGCAGTTTAATTAAAAATGGAGAATTCATGAAATATGAAAAAACTTTAAATTAAGAGATAAGACCTAAGAGGTAAAAGACATACTAAAGCATCATGACAGTGATAATGAAATATTATAACCATCATCTTGTCTAACTGACATCCATGATCTGAATTTCAATTTGTTCTAATTCAAAAGTCATTTATTAAATTCCTCTTATACATGAGGCACTGTGAAGTACCAGATATACCAAGACAAAACAGAAAAAGTTCTTGTCCTCAAGTACCCTACATTCAATTGAAGTAAACAACATGCATACAAATAAGTATAAAAACATATGTACACAAATGTACACATATATCAACTTATATGTATATATATATATGTATGTGTATCCAGGGAAAAAAGAAAGTAAAGGTAACTAGAGAGAGAGAATAGGAAGGGACACTTGAGAGATAAGCTTTAAAAAAGTTGTAAAGCATTCTATGAAGCAGAGGGTTAAGAGAAGTTTATTTCAGGCTGGGGAGAGATTGTACAAAGTCTCTGAGATGAGAAATAGAATGTCATATATGGGATTTAGCAAGTGAGTTAGTTTGAAGGAATGTGAAGGTGTTTAAACATGGAGTTTTTCTGTTTGTTTGTTTTTCCCCCAGAGGTAATTGGGGTTTCTTGAGCAGTATTTTGGAAAAAAATCACTTTGGCAGTTGTCAGAGGGACCTATGGGAGAGGAAAGACACTTAAAGCATGGGTACTACTGGGAAAGCGATTGCAATAATTCAGGTAAGAGGTAATGAAAGTCTAAATTGGGTCATTGGCTCTGTGAAAAAAAAAAAAAAGGAAATACACATACACACCTACTCACATAAGCTATAGAGTAGTAGTAGAATCAATTGGTTGGATAAGAAGAGTGAGGGATAGGGAAGAGTCAAAGATAAGTCTAAGCCTGTGCAGAAGGTCTTGTCCAATTCAGGTCCTATTTGTTTTATTTTGAAATTAGGTGTGACTTTGAGGAATTGTCTCAGTAAGCCTAAAAAAGAAAAATCCCCCTGCTCTTTAAAGGTAATCTTAGGTTTATACCCATGTTTCATTTTATTTTGGCTCCACATGCTTTGTCCCCAGCCAAGTTCAACCAGAGGTACTGAGGTCTATTGTAGGTTTACAATCCTGACGGAGAAGGGAACGGGAAATGAGTGGAGGTGGGCTGGGTTTTTCTTTTTTTACTTTTTTTTCTTTTCTTTTCTGTGCCTTCTTTGCTTAAATGATTCAGCTGTATGTAACAAGGAGAAATAAAGGTTAAGAACATTTGATTTGTAATAGATCAAATCGCTTGTCTTTAATATGTACTTATTTATAGACACCTATATATGTATGGTAGGTATCATTTGATATTCTAATAAAAATTCTGAAAGTGCTCAAGGGAGTATAGCATACAAGCTGAAAGGGGGCCATGAAGCCTTGCATAGTGTTCTGATTTATTATTTCTATAACACTATGGATGCTTTCTAATAGGCTACATTCCATAGAGAAGGCAGAGAACAGAACAGCTTTGCCTTATGGGGCTTAAAACTTTGTTACATGCTATGGACAAACAGGAAACTTCATATAAATGTTATACATATAGAATTTTGTGTTACAAAGTAATTGTTCTTGTAATACAGCTAAGACAAGTTAAAGCTGAGATCAGACTTGGAGAGAGTATGATGATTGCTGAAAGTAGTTGTTCCAGGGCTGGAACATTATCAGAATAACCAAGAACCTCTCTAAACTATGATGAATGAGGTTTTACCTTATCCTGCCCTCACTGAAACTTCTACATTTCTTCTAGCCATAATCCCTACTTCACCAGAAATTTGGAACCATTTCCTAGAAACATCCTGAGCTCTTATGATAATAAATGAAATTTTACATTATTCTGTCCAAAGCCAGACCTTTATTTCATTTATTAGCCAGCTCCAAATCATAGCAGCAAGTTCTATCTCCCCATTTACCCAATCTCCACTTTTCAGTTGACTAGTGCAATGGGCTAGGTACACGAAATACAATAGTAGCAATCTACTATTTGATAAACACAAGGATCCAGCTTTTGGGATAAGAACTCACTATTTGACAAAAGTCGTCAGAAAGAAGGCATAGGCAACAGGAACCAAGATGGCATAGTAATGTCAGGAAGCTGCTAAAGCTCTCCCATTTTCTCTTGAAAACCACATGAAAGCAAGCCTCTGCACAGATTCTGACAGAATGAAACCACTCTCCAGCTCAAGAAAGACTGAAAAAACTTCAAGAAAGGTCATTCTCACTGAGATGAAAAGGGTTCACACAGACTCTGGGAAAGCCAGTGAGAGGGTCTTAATCACAGTAAATCAGCAACTAAGATCCCTAGTCCTGGGTCAGTAGAGAAGCAGATCAGGGGGACAGTTTCCAGTCCTAGCTCAGAAGATAAACTCTAGGAAACCAGGCTGTTTCCTGAAGAGAACAGGCAAAACTATTTCTGCAAATACAAGGAGGTCCTGTGGCCAAAGTCAAGGCTCAGAGATGCACAGGAAACTTGTGACAGCATCACCTTTACATTAGGAGAAGAGGTATACCTTAAAAGTTAAAAAAAAAAAAAAAAAAAAAAAAAAGGAAATACCAAGATAAAAGGAAAGAAAATGAGCAAGAAACAGAAAATAACCTTGATCATAGAAAACTACTATGGTAACAAGGCAGACAAAAAACACAAACAAACAGAATGTCCATAGAAGAAATCTTAAAGAGTGCGATAAATGGGTCTCAAGCCCAAAAAGTCTTCTTGAAAATGTTCGTAAAAGACTTCAAAGAGCAAATAAGAGAGGTAGAAGAAAAAAAATAAGAAAAGAAATCAGAGATATGCATGAGAGAGTCAACAATTTGGGAAAGGAAGGAAAAAATTGTCTAAAGAAAACAACTTCTTAAACAATAGAATAAACCAAATGGAAAAAGAAATACAAAAAAAAAAAAACTGAAGGAAATCACACATTAAAAAGTAGAACAGGACAAATGGAAGCTAATGACTTTGTGAAACAGCAAGAATCAGTCAAACAAACTAAAAAGAATGAGAAAAATGGAAGAAAATATTAAATACCTCATTGACAAAACAGCCAACCTGGAAAATAGATCCAGAAGAGATAATGTAAAAATGACTGGCTAACCTAAAGGCCATGACCAAAAATGGAGCCTGGATAACATTCTAAAAGAGGTCAACATTCTAGAAAGAGAAGAGGAAATAGTCATTGAAAGAATCCATCTATCAACTCTTGAAAGAAATCTCACAAGGAAAACCCCAAGGAAGATTGTTGCAAAACAATAATTTCTTTCTTTCTTTCTTTCTTTTTTTTTTTTAAATTTTAATTAAAGCTTTTTACTTTTCAAAACACAAGTGGAGAATTCTTCAACATTAGCCCTTGCAAAACCTTGTGTTCTAATTCCCCCCTTCTCCCATGCCCTCCCCTAGATGGCAAATAGTTCAAAACATGTTAAACATGGTAGAAATATATGTTAAATACAATATATGCATAAATATTCATACAATTATCATGCCACACAAGAAAAATCCAATCAAATCAGTTTAAAAATAAAAAAAAAGGAGGAACAAAATAAAATACAAGCAAACAACAACAAAAAGAGGGAAAATGCTAGGTTGTGAACCACACTCTGTTCCTACAGTCCTTTCTCTGGGTGTAAATGGCTCTCTTTATGACTGAACAATTAGATCTGGTTTGAATCATGTCATTGTTGAAAAGATCCACTTTCGTCAGAATTGATCATCATATAATTGCCATGTATAATGAGCTCCTGGTTCTGCTCACTTCACTCAGTTCATGTAAGTATCTCTAGGTCTCTCTGTTGGTTGTTTCTTATAGAACAATAATATTCCATAACATTCATAGACCATAATTTCTTCAGCCATTCTCCAATTGATAAGCATACATTCAATTTCCAGTTTCTTGCCATTACAAAAAGGGCTATCACAGACATTTTTGTACATATGGATCCCTTTCCCTCTTTTAAGATCTCTTTGGGATATAAGCCCAGTAGAAACACTGATGGATCAAAGGGTATGCACAGCAAAACTGTAATTTCAAGGAAAAAATACTGCAAGCTGCCAGACAAAAACAATTCAAATATCAAGAAGCAACATTCATGATTACCCAGGATCTGGCAGTTTCTACAGTAAAGGATCAGAGGGACTGCAATACCATATTCTGAAAGGCAAAGGACGTGGGGTTACAACCAAGAATTAACTATCCAATGAGACTCAGCATCATTTTTCAGGAGAGAAAATGGAGGTTCAATGAAGTTAGAGACTAATTTATTTCTATTGAAAAAACAGAACTAAAAAGAAAATTTAATTTACAAACACAGGATGCAAGAGAACCATAAAAACAGGGGAAATATATATATATTTAAAGGTTACATCCCTAGATGAAGACAATATCTGTAACTCTTGAGAACTGGATCTTTTTCTAGGTCAGAGAGAGAAGGGCATCACATAGACTGATGGTGTGGTTGTGAATGGTCCTTGATGTGATGACATCAAAGAAAAAGACATTTAGGGATGGGAAAAGGTTTGTACTGGAAAAAGAGGAAGCTGAAGGTATAATAGGCCAACTAGTTCATTTGAAGAGGTACAGAAGACCTATTACAATCTAGGGAAAGAAGGAAGAGGATGAGCATTGTCTGAAGCTTAATCTCATCAGTTTGGGTTTTAAGAGGGAATAATTTAATCATTCAGTTAGGTATTGAAATTTATCTAATCCTATAAAGAAGTAGGAGGAGAAAGAGGAAAAGAAAAGAGAGGGACAGGATAGAAGGGAGGGCAGAAAGACAAGAGAAGGGGGGAAAGGTTGATAGAAATAAGGTAGAGGGTGGAGTGCGTTAAAAAAATACTAGATAAAGAAGGGGGAAGGGGGTGATAGGAACAAACATTTCACACTATATAACAAGATAAGGTCAAAATGGGGCTCCTGATTTAAACATAAAAAGTGATACTATAAGTAAATTAGGAGAGCAATCAATAGATTACCTGTCCAGCTCTTTGGAGAAGAGAAGAGTTTTTGTCCAAAGAAGAACTATAGAACATTATGAAATGCAAAATGGATAACTTTGATTACATTAAATTGAAAAAAAAATATTTTCACAAACAAAACCAATGTAGCCAAGATTAGAAGGGAAGCAGAAAGCTAGGAAACAATTGTTACAGCAATGTTTGTAATAGACTAAACTATATAGAGAACTAAGTCAAATTTATAAGAATATAAATCATTTCCCCAATGATAAATGGTCAAAAATATGAACAATTTTCATATAAAGAAATTAAAATCATCTATAGTCATATGAAAAAATGCTCTAAATAACTATTGATTAGAGAAATGCAAATTAAATCAATTCTGAAGCACCACTTCCCATCTGTCAAGTTGGCTAAAATAATAGGAAGGCATAAGTGATAAATATTGGATGGGATATGGGAAAACTGGGACAATAACACATTGTTGATGGGGTTGTGAAATGTTCCAATCATTCTGAAGAGCAATTTGGAATTATGCCCAAAGAGCTTCAAACTGTGCATACCATTTTTATCCATCAATCTTACTATTGGATCTGTATCCCAAAGAGATCATAAAATAGGAGAAAGGTCCCACATGTGCAAAAATGTGTGTAGCAGCTCTTTTTGTAGTGTCAAGGAATTGGAAATTTAGTGGATGGATACCCATCAAGTAAGGAATGGCTTGAATAAGTTACAATATATGAATGTAATGGAACATTTTTGTCCTATATAAAATGATAAGCAGGCCAATTTCAGAAAAGTCTGGAGAGACTTACGTAAACTGATGCTGAGTGAAGTGAGCAAAAGCAGAATATTGTATATAGTAATAATAATATTGTAAAGATGATCTATTGTAAAAGACTTAGTTACTCTGACAAAGAAAGATCCAAGACAATTCCAGAGAATTCATAATGAAAAAAAATTCCAGAGAGAGAACTAATGAACTCTGAATGTAGCAGTAAGCATCCTTTTTATTTTGCTTTCTTTATTTTTCTTGTGTTTTATTTTTGCAATATATATAATATGCTTTGCAAGATTTAACATGCATAATAAATATCAAATTGTTTGCCTTCCCAAGAAAAAGGATAAGGTAGGAGGGAGGAACAAAACTTTTCATTTAAAAACTTTTAAATTTTTTCAAAATATAATTTTAAAATATTTAATATGATCAAAAGTACAACAGAGTTTGCCTTTCCTCTCCTTTTTTTCCTTCTCTCTTCCTCTGTCCTTTTACCCTCTACTTTGTTAGGAGTAGAGAAGTGGTTACCTATTTGCAAGGGGATATAAAGGATTTAAATATCACAGAGGTTCTCAAATTCTTTAGACCTAGAAATATAAAGCTTACTCTACTTCATATTTTCCCATTAACATTCTCTATCATGTTTCAAAATGATATTGTCTTAAGTAGGCTAAAATGTCTTCTGAAATCATCTAATAAGTAAGTACCATTGATGGAACAAGAATCAACTTTATCCCAGGCTTCTTTCTCTCCTCCCTCCTCTCTCAGTCATGTCCCCCATCAACTTCTTTATCTTTCTTCCTCATCTGAGTGAGCAGAGATTCCAAAACAGTAGCAATACAAATCTAGTTCTTTATTCACCATTAGATTAAGAAAGAGCAAATATCAGTAACTACAATATTTACTGCTGCTTTTGTCTTCAAAAAGAAGGAAAGAATATAAGAGAAGGGGTAATTTTTTTTGTTTCTTTTAGGGATAACATTATGCTTGCCTTTGGATCTAAACCAATATCTTTTAGGTTTTGCATGGGGATAGAACAATGCTGATTATACATATACCCCTTCTTTACCCTTGCCCTAAGTATCATTTGGTTTAATGGAGGGAAACTCTGAAAAGATCATTGGTAGAATTGATCCTATGTCAACTCATTAGGAAGATGTTTGGATAGAAATGATTGATATGGCATAGGAAATGGAAGAATGTACTATTTATGTAAAGAAAGGGACATCCCAAGTTTATAGGTGAAGAGTAGGTATGGTTAGAGTAGAGTAGGTGAGTAAGAGGACCCAGACAGCCTGAGTTCCCCCACTCAAAAACAAAGCCCATTTCCCCTCAGGCCAGATGGCCACAATGCATTTTCTACTACTTACTTCACTTCCAGATGTTAATGAAGAAGAAATGGGAAGACTATGATGACACAGTTCTACCTCTGCAAGGTCCTCAAACATTTTCATTAATTTTCTGTAAAGTATTTTTTTTTTTTTTTTTTTTTTTTTGTAACAAGAAAGTATCAAAGATAGGTGGGATTGTCATAAGTCATCAATGGTAACAGGACACCCACTATCATTCCCTAATCAGAAAAACCATATGAAGGCTGGTATGCATAGAAATATGTGCTTAATAGAAGCAAATAGATAAATTAGCAATTTGTGTCATTAGAACATTTTTTTTCCAATACATCAAGCATGTATAAGGTAAATATCACCTAAAGCATGATATGAAACAAAATAGGAAATTCAATTTCCTTTTTGATTAGACTATTGGTGTTTGACAGCTAAATTCTAGTTTTTTTGAGCTCTTCCCATTGCTAGCGATATGTCTGCAGAAACCACCAAAAAAAACCTCAGAACATTCTTGCTGGATATGCATTCCTCCCTTCTAAGTCAGCTTGCTTTTGGACTCTGGACGTTGCCTTTTAAAAATCCCCATCATGTTTTCCTGCAATCAAAATACAAGGTTTTAGTGTTGAGCATCAAGGGGGTTATTATGAAAATGGTGAGTAAAAAAAAAAAAGAATACAATTATTTTCTTTCATTCCTTGGCATTCATTTAGCAAAAGAGAGAGTAAAGGCAGTTTTCATTGATGGAAAAACAGCCAAATATTACAAATATTTTCAAAATGTTTGGCATTACCTTGTGAATTATAAACATTGTAGAAAGAAAAGATTTCACAGGTCAACCAGTCCATTGGCTTGTGTTCATTCTGAGTGACCCAACACATCACAAAGTCAGATTCTTATTCTGGGAAATTACAATGTTTCATGGCTACTAGGAATCTTAAATGTCTGAAATCCTAGCCTCCAGACAAAAGGCTCTCTCTCTGTCTCTCTCTGTCTCTCTGTCTCTCTGTCTGTCTCTCTCTCTCTCTCCTTTTCCTCTTCTTCCTCCTCCTCCTCCTTCTTTTTCATCTTCTTGTTCTTGTTCTTCTTGTTCTTGTTCTTGTTCTTCTTGTTCTTCTTGTTCTTGTTCTTGTTCTTCTTGTTCTTGTTCTTCTTGTTCTTGTTCTTGTTCTTGTTCTTGTTCTTCTTCTTCTTCTTCTTCTTCTTCTTCTTCTTCTTCTTCTTCTTCTTCTTCTTCTTCTTCTTCTTCTTCTTCTTCTTCCTTTCTCTCTCTCTCTCTCTCTCTCTCTCTCTCTCTCTCTCTCTCTCTCTTTCTTTCATTCTTTCATTTTCTTGGAACCCTCACAATAGCCTCACTTCACAAAATCCTCCAGTTTGCCATGAAATCTAAATGAAATTCTTTCTGCTTTTAACTAGGTGTATTTCTACCTGTTTTGTCCTTAGTAGAAACTGATAACTTTCCTTCTTCACTCGTATAATTTTATATTCTTGGAGATATTTTTTTCCTGTAAAAACAGAATTATATAGACATCTTTTAAATGGTCTGGTCAGCCAGACAATTTAAAAGATTAAATCATCAAAAATATAAATACATTTAATTTTTGAGTACTTTTTTTTTCCATTCCTCTCTTTCCTCCCCTCCCTTCCTTCTCTTTCCTTCCCTTATCTTCTCCTTCCCTCTCCTTTTTTTTCTCCCCTTCCCTGTGCTTTTCCCCCCCTTATCTCCTCTTCTCTCCTTCCATCTTTCCTTCCTTTTTTTCTTTTTTCTTTTCCCTTTGATATTCAATTTTCTATATTAATTATATGTTGCTGGGCAGTTAGGTGGCTTAATAGATACAGATCCAAGTCTGAAGTCAAGAAGACTCATCTTCCTGAGTTCAAATCCTGCCTCAGACACTAACTATGTAATGACCCTGGGTAAGTCACTATTTGCCTCAATTTCCTCATTTCTAAAGTAAGCTAGAGAAATAAATGGAAAACCACTTCAGTATCTTTGCCAAGAAAACACTAAATTGGATCACAAAGAGTTGGACATGGCTGAAAACAAATGGACAACAACAATAAATGTCTTGCTAAGATTAATATTACAATACATTTGCATTCCTTCAGCAACAGATGGTAAGAGAAGATACCTTCAAATGTAGTAAGGGAATAAGGTTAGTAAGAGAAAGCCAATTTAAAATTTGTTTGAAAAAGAAAGAAGACCTGTTCATTTCTGGTTCTAATCAAACAACAAAAAAATTATAATAGATTTCTATAAAGTCTTAATTAAATATAGCTGAAGAAAAATGACTAGTGATTTCTTGATACTTCTCTAATAAATAGTTTTAATCCTCAGAGGCTGATCATTCAATTTCTTCTCCAAGGTTGTTTGGAAAATTAAATCAATAATTTGGTAAAGTCAATCCTTCAAAAGTATTTATTAATTATTATATTTATTGCTATTTGCCAGGAACCATATGTAATAAGTCTTGGGGATACAAATATGAAAAAAAAAAAAAAGTCTCTGATTTTAAGGCCTTTATAATCTAATGAGAAAAGATAACAAATAAAACAAAGGGTGGGGAGAGTGCAAGAAAGATAACCAGTCCTGGAGCATGATGGCCAAAGAAGGAAATGAAAGGGATGATCTAGAAGCTCTTTTTAAATAGAGCTCTGGAAAGAGTTCTCTGATGTGCTTCCCAACCCTACAATCAGAAAAGCAGAGCATACTCAAAAATACTGATATATTGTTAATATCAAAGTTGAAGAGATCAGGGAAATGAGTTTTCTGACAATGAGGTTTTGGGGACTTGATAGTAACAACAATATAATAATAACTTACATTTTTTGATTGATAATTCAACAAGCATTTTATTAAACAGCTATATTACAGATACTTTATTTTATATAAAACTTTAGAGGTTGTAGAATGTTTTATACAAGTTATATCATTTGAGCATTGTACTACTTTTGGAGACAATCAGATAAGTTATTTCTTGGGAAAAGTAGCAATAAATGGATTAAGAAAAGAGTCAGATAAAATCATGGATAAGAGAACTATCACTGTTTCATAAATAAAATTGGAATCATTTCAGGTTCATGCTTGCTCTTTAAGGATAATATCCTAAAGAATATTTATCATGCTTTCTGAACTTTATTCCCATTTTGAGGGAAAGAATGCTATTTGCCCCAAAATGACAATTCTTATGTTACTATATGAATAGTCACTTTATTTGAGTAGAGTAGAGACCAATTCTTCTTTCCAAGTCAATATATATAGAGGCATATTTAGTGTGATTCATGCACTATACCAATCTTCTCTTACCAATGGGACAAAGGGAAAGTTGAATTTTTTTTTAAAATTCTCTAAAGTTCTCTGAACTTTCTGCAACCTACTTTTCTGTTTCCTTTTGTTAATAGATCTTTATGGATTTAAAAAAATGTGCTTTTTCCCTTTTATCTCAGATAAGATTTTTTAAAAGAGAGAAAAGAAAAAAATTTCAGCCAAATGTATCAGTACATAAATATATGCAATTAATTATATCTATGGATCTCCTTACCCTGACTTTAGCAAAGGAGAAGAGTGATCATTTCATATCTCTTTATTGGAACCAATATTGTTCTTTATACTTTTTTTAACCTTTAGCTTAGATTATTTTATAGTTATTGAGCTTTACATTTGCATTGTATATATTGTTTTTCTGGGCTACTTCACTTTGTATCTAATATAAATTTTTCTATTCTTCACTCTATTCACTTATTTTTGCTGTATCTTATAACACTGTGGTATTTTATTATATTAATGAACTACAATTTGTTTAGATATTCCGCAACTAATGCCCATTGCAGTTATTTTCCTATTTTTTGCTATTATGATAAGTATTGCTATAAATATTTTAGTTTAACTGTAATCTTTTTTGTTGTTGTTAATGATTTACTTTACTTAAATTCCAATGAGTATACTCTCTGAACACAACTCCATATTGTTTTTGAGAATCACTGTACTAATTCACAGCTCCACCAACAATGCATCAAAGTGCCTGTCTTTCCATACTTCTTCCAGCATTGACTATTTCTACCTTTCCTCATATTTGCCAATTTGTTGAGTTTGAGATAAAATCTTAGGGCATATACTCCTCACTGAAAGTCTTACAAAAAGAAACAATAAGTAAGAAAGCCATGGATGAGCACAGATTTAGTAAAATTAGTATGCTTCAATTGTTCCCAATTTATGGATTCTGATGACATCTTTAGCTTATGGAAAAATAGCCACTTGAGCTCATTACTTGGATCAAACGTCTGAAAACAGCTGGTTTACTCCCTTCAAAAATCTTCCTTACTTTAATATTTTCTACTGCAGGGTATTATTATTTCTTTTTCAATAGAAAACCATGTAATACAAACAGAAGTCAAAATGAATATAGTGGAATAGCTGGACTATTTATATACAGCTTTGAAGTGCCTTGTAATAATATTAGAGGAAGTAATGAAATTGGAAGGGAAAGGCTTGCAAAAATGCACCTGGTGAGCAAGCAAGCACGCAATCTTACTCTCTCCTTTATATTATAAAAGCTAGCATACTCAGTTCTCATGCCAAAGGCTGCTTCCCCCCACTTATCCTGTTACATTAACATTTGTGCTGGCATTTGTATTCTACTTGTTCTCCAGGCCTGGATTGCCACAGTGAAACTTTGAGGTGGTCTTTCCTTAGTCTGACTCCCCATCCTATCCCCCTGCATCTCTTTCAGATTTCACTTGAAACCTTCCCCACACTCCCACCCCCTTGCCACTACCATAGGGAAGTTGTCAGTTTTAAATGTTTTATCTGACATTGTTTGCAATTTTCAACTGACCAGCTCCTCAGACATAAATCACTAAGAAAAGGGGGAAAGGACTGCTGCACTCCCTCTCTAATATGGGTGTTTCTTTCTTTGCTGTGAAATTGCTAACCACAGTGTTGGCCTGCCTTTTGTATGTATGATGGAGAAGGCAACTACACTCAAAGAATCCACTCACTCATTCTATTACCCCCTCCTCCTCCTCTCCACCTCTTCCCTCCCGCCCCCCACTACTTAAACCTACCCACTCTCTCTTCTTCCCACACAATTTTCCATTCCAGTGACTGGCAAAGAGTGTGGAATAAGTGGACCACCACCTATGGTGTTGTGAACAAAATCAATGTCTGGCACCTTACAAAGGAAAAGAAAATGTTCAATAGGTTTTATTAGTTTTCAACCCGTTTGGCACTAAATTATTGGGGGAGGGCACACAGAGGAATGTAAGGAAAGGAAAAAAAGAGAAAGAAAGAGATGGAAGGGAATGTAAAATTTTGATTGTCTCTTAAGGTATCTTAGATAGCTGGAAAATATTGTCTAAATAGGGAAACACGTACCCTGGGTTATATTCTTCATTCAAACCAAAGTCTCCTGTGTACAAGGAATAAAATGCAGAAGAACGAATTTATGTTCACCCTTCTTCCAGGAAATATTAAAAATACTGCTTTCTTGAGACAAGTGATAATGAACAGTAGTAATAATAAAAAGGTATGGGAATAGGATGAGGCTGGAGGTTACTGAAGAAGGAAAAAAATATATCAATTCACCTCCTTGACTAACAGAGAGAAACTATAGTAGAATAGAAAACAATCTGCTCCAAAGTGTTAATATATTTGGTCTAATGTATACATATATTGTATTTAATTTATACTTTAACATATCGAACATGTATTGGTCAACCTGCCATTTGGGGGAGGGGGGAAGGAGGAGGAAAATTTTATATATATATATATATATATATATATATATATATATATATATTTGGTCTAGTAGCAGATCTGCCATGTCCTAGCTATATAGATTTAAACAAAGTCTTTCTCAACTCAACTTTCTTTGGGATCATGGTACTTGCACTATCCCCCCTACAACACTTGTATGAGAATCAAATTAAAGAAGAAATTTCAAATGTGCAAATGCTTTATTAATTTTATGAAGCTATATAATTGTGAAGCACTACCAAGTCAGTCATTGTCACTTTCAGCACATGACTTCATTTTGTGTGATTAAAGTCTAATTTGCACAGATAAGAAAGTTGGGAAGGTTATCTCTATGCTAATGTTCCTATTCATATAAATTGCTTACTTTTGTACAAGTACTCATTAGTTCTTGAGAAGTTGAAGAATATTTAAAACCTTTTTTCCTTAATCATCTGGCTCTGAGAACAAAAATAGAATAAAAAAAAGTATCAATTTTTTTTTTTTTCAGGTTCAGCAAACACAATTTTGATAAAGGAACAGTCCCTAAAATGGCAGTAGCTTTCAGTTAAATCAACAAACTATTAGGCTGAGAACAGAATCTCCAGATAAGCCATTCATTCTGTGGGCTCCAAATTCCTTTCCAGTACAGCAATTCTGTCTCTTTTCTTTGTCACTTTTCAAAGTTATTTGAACTCTATAATAGCACTGCTTTATATTTCTAAAGGTTTGACTATAGAGTCATAAAAACTCTAGGCTAAGATTTGTGAATACTGAATTTTTTTTACTGGTTTCTAGGCAAGTTATTTTACCTCTTAAGTGCCTCACTTTAGCACTCTATAAAGTAGTCTACCATGGGATGTATGGCAATACACAAACTAGTTCCTATTCATTCATTTTTAATTTTATGAGAAGCCAGTCAATTGAGGATTTTGACTAAAGCATAATAATGATAGTTCACATCTATCTACCAATCACTAAAGTATGTATTAAGTGCCTATTATGGGACAAGCACTATACCAGACAATGGGGAATCAAAAACAAAAATGAAATGACCACTGTTCTCAAGGGACTTATACTCTGAAAGTCCCCATCATATGTGTGAGGGGAGTGGGAGACCTATGAGAGAGGGAAAAGAGACAGGAGAAAGAAAGAGACACAGCCAGAGAGGGAGATAGAGATTAAAGAGGAAGGGGAAAAGCAGGAAAAGGGGATTAAGGAAGAGGGGAGAGAGAGAATGGGGTGGGGAGGCAGAGGAAGGTAGACAAAGGGGGAGAGAGAGAAAGAGACAGAGAGACACTACAAACAAATATGTAGTAGCCTCCATCACAGCATATATATAAAGTGTGTATGTATATGTATATATTTGTATGTGTATATGTGTGTGTGTGTGTGTGTGTGTGTGTGTGTGTGTGTGTGCTCATAAGCCTGTGTCTGCTTTGGTTGGTGCTATTTTTACCCCCATTTTATAGATAAGGAAACTGTACAAATAGAGATTGGGGGATTAAATCACTAAAGACCTTTGCAATTATTTCTTCCCAAATTAGGGAAGAGAGAGGATGCTTTTGAGGGATCAGAATTGGAGAAGCAAGCTTTGGGTTTTTTATTTTTTTCCATTTCAATGAGAATTTAAATGTTTAGAGAAGGATATTGATGAGTGGAATTTACTTACAAACTGTGGCACATAAACTTTGAAACTCTTCAATACAAAGTTCTCTGGAAGGCATTCAGAAATATATAGGAAACTTCACCTTGTTGTGGTGGTGATATGGTGGTGGTTTTCTCATTGTTTCTCCCTTTTTTCCCCTGATATGGCCCAGATGGAAATACATTAAAAATTTGTTAGTACATGTGTAATCTATATCAGTTTGCATGCTATCTTGAGGAGGGGGGAGATAGAGGAAAGAGAGAGAAAAAAATGAAACTCAAAATCTTATAAAAATGAATGGTAAAAACCATGTTTACTTGTAATGGCAAAAATAATATACCATTACAATAAAAACAACAATTAAAAATAGATATGCAGGACTCTCTCCAGTCACTAAAGAGCTATCCAGGTTTTGGAGCCCTAGACCTTGCCAAATACTCAAGTGTATTTGTTGAGAATACCAAATATTAAACTTGAGGGGAGAGCATAAAAATGAGGTCACAAACATTTCATGCTAGTTGCCCTCAGCACATTTATCAGATAAGAATACAACTCAATCAATTGAGGTTGCTTCTGAAGTTTAGGTTAATTTGAGGGATTTAGTTATGCCCTAAGTAACTTGTGCCTAAAAATTGGAGAGAGATTGTAAGGGTCTGGCATTTGAGTGGAAAGACTGGGGACCTGAAAAGCTGAACCAGGAAGAACAGGCAACTGTTAAAGAAGGGAAATCAGACTGCTACATGGTGAAGAGGAGAGAGACCAATTTGTTTACAAACAAATTGGAACAGAAGACTTGGGTTAATACTACTAACTCTCCCAACCTTCTTAAGTATTGAGGAGGATTTCAAGAAACCATCTATTCTTTCCCCATTATCCCTCCTTTTGTTGTATACTAAAGAGACATTATAATATGCTCAGCTGCTCCTTTCCCCAAATATTTCTGATAACCTGAATTTTGCCTCAACCACAAAAAGGTCAGGGGTTAGCAAGAGATAAATATAAACATAAATTAAGTTAGAGATCCAAACCTCTGCCTAAATGTTAGAAAATTTCCTCACTGGGCTCAGAAGAGTATTCCTAATTTTTTGTTTAATAAAATCTCCTAAAAGCAGCAGCTGGAAAAACCACTTGGATCTGAGGGTCCATTATATAAATCCAAGCCTTAAAATAATCTTAAATAATAAATAGGATGTCACAAATTGCAATTAAAAGACTATCCGATGTCTTTTTTTTTTTTTTTTTTTCACTCAGACTCCTATCCTTCTATATTATAGATGAGGACTGGGAAGATTATGTGATTTGCCTACTGTCAGGCAAGTAGTAAAAAGCAGAACTAGGATAAAGTCAACAATATTTATTTATTAAGCTTCTCCTACATACCAGACACTATGTTAAACCCATAGGCATAAAATATTCCCTGCTTTTAAAAAGCTCCTTGTCTAACAAGAAAGAAAACATGCAAACAATGTACAATCATGATGAAGACAGAATAAATTGGAGAATTCTAAATCTTGTTCCTATACCACACAATTTAGTAGATCAATGGATAGTCATTCCATTCTTAATAATGGAGAGAAACTCAATTTGTTGGTTTAGGAATAAGTCCTAGGAGTTGGTGGGGACCTTGCAAAGATGATTTTAATTGGACTTCTGGATCAAGTTGAGAATGAAGGACATTCATCTCTATACTGAATGAGGGAAGGTATTAGCATTAAGGATTACAGAAGGCCTTTTGTTGGATGTAAGTGAAACTGAAGAAAGCCAGAAAAGCCAGGGAGGCAAAGATGAGAAGAGAGATAATTCTAGGTATGGTAGAGAGACTGAAAAAATACCCCAAAGTGGGAGATGGAGTGTATTGTTTCAGGAACAGAATGAAGGTCAGGGTCACTGTATCAAACAATATATGGAAAGGAATAAGGTCCAAGAAGAATGAAAAGGCCAGCCTATAAAGGCTTTTAGTTCCACTAGGGTACTAAATGGTGGGAAAAGGGCTATATGGTCATAGTTTTGTTTTAAAAAAGAATAAAGTTCTCAAAACTTTAGCCCTATAGATCTATGATAATCTTCCTAAAAGATAAAGGTCCTGAATGTTATTTTGCAGAAATGTTGTTCATTTATAGCAGAATGCTGTAATGTCTGGGCTAGCTTTCTGGAGGCTTCTAGATCTCTTAGTCCAGGGACACTAGGGAGGACTCAGAAGGTCAGTGGAGAGAGGTTGTGGCAATGAGATGGGAATCTCATTTTCCCAGCATAGCCTTAGCCAATGGAGCCCCAGCTCAGGCCAGGTGGGGTGAGGACACACAATAACTACAACACAGAAAAGAATGCTTGTGGTCAGATTCCTAGAAGGATTTCTGAAAACAGCTGTACAAATGCCCTGATGTTTAGGACAGTGCACCCTCCATCCTGGAAACAGAATTCTACTTTAACAAATAGTTAAAAGCAGAATAATAGGGTAGGAACATGAGCAGAAAACAAAAAAATAGTTTCTGACCATTGAAAGTTTTTAATGGTGACAAGGAGGATCAACACACACTAAGAAAATGATTAAAAAAAAACTCAAAGCTCCTAGACCTAAAGCCTCTAAGAAAAATAAAAATTGGACTCAGGCCATGGAAGAACTCAAAAGGGACTTTGAAAATCAAGTAAGAGAAATAGAGGAAAAATTAGGGAAAGAATTGAGAGAAGTGAAAAGGACATACAAAAAGCTAATGAGGAGAAGAATGCCTTAAAATGCAAAATTGAGTAATTGGGAAAGGAAGTACAAAAAATGATTTAGGAAAATAATTCCTTAAAAAGTAGAATTGAGCAAATGGAAGCTAATGACTTTATGAGAAATCAAGGCACAGTAAGGAAAAGCAAAAAAAAAAAAAAAATGAAAAAAAAAGTAAAATATCTCAATGAAAAAACAACTGACCTGGAAAATAGATCCAGGAGAGATAATTTAAAAAATATTATTCTACCTGAAAGTCATGATCAAAAAAAAAGATCTTGGACATTTTCTTTCAAAAACTTATCAAGGAAAATTGTTCTGATAGTCTCAAACCAGAGGGTAAAATAGAAATTGAAAGAATCTACTAATTACTTTCTGAAAGAGATTCCAAAATAAAAATTCCCAGGAACATCATAGCCAAAATCCAGAATTCCCAGGTCAAGGAGAAAATATTGCAAGTGCCCAGAAAGAAACAATTCAAGAATATTGGAGCCAAAGTCAGGATAACTCAAGATTTAGCAGCTTCTACATTAAAGGACCAGAGAGCTTAGAATATAATGTCCTGGAGAGCAATGAAGCTAGGATTGTAACCAAGAATCATCTACCCAGCAAAACTGAGTATAATCTTTCAAAGGAAAAGGTGGTTATTTAATGAAACAGAGGAGTTTTAAGCATTCATGATGACCAGAACTGAGTGGAAAATTTGGTTTTCAAATATAGGACTCTGAGAACCATAAGAAGGTAATCAGGAAAGTGATATCATAAGAGACTTACTAAGGTATTTCTGTTTACATTCAAACATTTCTTTCTTTCTTTCTTTCTTTCTTTCTTTCTTTCTTTCTTTCTTTCTTTCTTTCTTTCTTTCTTTCTTTCTTTCTTTCTTTCTTTCTTTCTTTCTTTCTTTCTTTCTTTCTTTCTTTCTTTCTTTCTTTCTTTCTTTCTTTCTTTCTTTCTTTCTTTCTTTCTTTCTTTCTTTCTTTCTTTCTTTCTTTCTTTCTTTCTTTCGCTGAGGCAATTGGGGTTAAGTGACTTGCCCAGGATCACACAGCTAAGATGTTTTAAGTGTTTGAGACCAGATTTGAACTCAGGTCCTCCTGACTCCAGGGCTGGTGCTCTATCCACTGTGCCATCTAACTGCCCCGATATTTGTAACTCAAGAGAATCTTCTCATTTTTATGGCAGTTAGAAGGAGGATATATGGACAGAGGTCAAGGATATAAATTGAATTTGAATGAATAATATCTCTTTTTTTTTTAAAAATGATGAAATAAAGGGATGAGAAAGGAACATACTGGGAGAAAGGGGAAGAGAGAAGTTGAATGGTGCAAATTAGCTACCATAAATAAGAGAGAAGAAAAATCTTTTACAGTGGAGGAGAAAAGGAGGAGCAGACGGTAAGTGAGTGAACCTTACTTTCACCAGAATTGGCTCAAATAGGAAATAGCATACATACTCAATAGGAGTATAGATATTTATCTTACCTTGAAGGAAAATAGGGGAGGAATGAGATATAGGAAGGGGGTAGGGTGATAAAAAAGAGTACATATTGGGGGAGGAAGTGGTCAGTAGCAAAATGCTTTTGAGGAGGGGCAGGGTGAAAGAAGAGAGAGAATAAATGGGGGGGGAAATACAATTAGCCATACTAACGGCAAAAAAAAAATTTTTTTTTTTTTTGAAGCAAGTTTCTTTGAAGGAATATTATTGTTCTCTGGGAAATAATGAGCAGGATGTTATAGGAAAAAAAAAACCTGAAAGTCCTCTATGAACAAAGTGAAATGCACTGTGTACAAAGTAATAGCAATATTCTAGAATGAGTAGCTGTAAATGACTGCTATTCTCAATAGTACAATCATCTGCAACTACTCTGAAAGATTTATGATGAAAAATCCTATTTATACTCAGAGAAGGAACTGCTTGTGTCTGAATACAGATAGAAGCATTCTCTCTCTCTCTCTCTTTCTATTTTTAACTTAATTTTTCTGGAGAATTTTAATTTTTATTAGGGTGAGAGATTAATATTTTCTTTCACAACTTGACTTTTGTGGAAATGTTTTGCTAACAAAGTGAGCCTCTCAAGTGGTTTCTTAATTATGAGGGGGGTTAAAGGGAGAAAATCTAGAACTCAAAAAAACTTACAAACAATTTTTTTTTTAAATTGTTTTGAATGTAACTGGGGAAAATGTTAAATAAATAAATAAAGTTAAAGTTAAATTAATTATTTCCTATTTATCCTGCATATACATATTTATTTGCTTATTGTTTCTCTCATTATATTATGAGCTCTATAAGGATAGCAATTGTTTTTTTTCTTTATGTCTCAGAGCTTAGTATACAGTACCTGGCACATTGTGGATGTTTGATAATTGTTTATCGACTCACTAATTCTTGTTTTTGGAAAGCAGAAATATATTTTTGTAAGATATATAAAGTCTTATACCACTAATAGTCTTTAATATAGTATAAAATTTAACCTCATTTCATACTTCAGACAGCCCTAGATATTTGGACAGGTAAAAGCCTCAAAAAAGCATAATTTCTATCTGGGAATCAGTATGACACCTACTTAATAACAGTGGACTGAAAATTAAAAAGCTTCATATGTGTATATTTCTTCTACTGTGTAGCTATGTGACAAATATTTTGTCCTCTCTGGGTCTAACTTCTTTATCTGTAAAATATGATGTCTTTGGTCCTTTCTAGCTCTCTATTTCGATGATTCTATGATTTCCATAATACAGAGTCATATTCTTCAAAAGAATGTAGACTCCCATCAATATAAACCCCATCTAATAATAATTCTAATATTTACTTTATCTTCGTAATTTAATTCTTTTCCACAACAAATTAAAGTTCTGACTTTGCTTTATAGTACCTGAATTTTAAATCCTTGTCCTGCCAGTTACTATTTGTGTCACCTTTGGCAAGTTCATTATTCTGTGACTCAGTTTCCCCATCTGTAAAATGAGAGGTAGTTCTCAATAATATATACTTAATATCTTTTTCATCTTTAAGCTAATGATACTATGGCCATGATCCTAATAAACAGGGATGAGTTTTAAAGCTTTTAAATACATGAACTTAATAAACAACAGACACATGCATTTTAATATACAAGAAAGAAGTTTTGTATAGTATTTAGAATATGTAAACTACAGTTTCACATGGTTGGGTTTTCTTTATCCTTTTTTTTTTTCTTTTTCAAATAGAGATAGAGATTAGACCTGTGATTTCATTGTCAAAGGAAAATCCTGGATGACCAATAGAAATTAACATCTTTTGTTGTAACTCATTTGTCTAGTGTTACCCAGCCAGTGTGTATCAGAGGAGGGACCTGAAGCCAGGCATTCCTATTTCTGGGTTCAAGACCAGCATTCTGTTAAGTATACTGAAAGCCCCTCTTTTAAAAAGAAATATCTCTATTATCAGTCCATATATCTACCTAATTTTAAAAAGTAGCAAAAATACCATAGTGTGTCCTTTTGTATACTTTCTTGTTTTTTTGTTTTGTTTTGTTTTTGTGTGTGCACGTTTAAAATGTTTTGTTGTTATTAATTTTTAATTTTTTTCCACTATCACTTGTGATAAATTCTTCACATCCATCAAAAACAAATGCATACAATGAACTTATGTTTCAAGAGTTCATTGGGTAAAAGGAACCTGAAGGCTATTCTGGTTTGCCACTGTGCAAGTTTTTGATTCAAATTATGTTCTGGAACAGACAGAAAATGCTATTTTGGCTTGTAATCATAAACACATGAATAATATAATGTACTATCATTCTGAGCTCCCTGTAGCAAAGATAATTATGAATTACCATCATTTTAAAGAAATCTCATTAAAGGAAGCCATTAGTTAATTAAATACCTATAAAATTATTTCCTATGTAAATATTTGTAGAAGTTAGTTGAACTCATGGTGTCTTTGAATATCATTCTTCTTTCTGTAAGTTCTTTGAAAATAAATTTTTACTTTCATAATTTGCATCTTGACAGGTGTAATGTTCTTGTGGGTTTTTTGGAGGTCTCTGGACCAGCCTTCATTTCAGCAGAGTAATTACCATTGGAATAGCCAGGGATGAAGTCCAAAAATCTTTATTGTCTCCTTCATAGTCTTGTCTTTCTGCCTGAGGCCTGGGCTAGTTTTCTGGACGTCCTCCAGAATGTTTCTTGGTTTCTGTGGGGGAGATAGGGGGACTACCAGGATGGTCTCTGTCTTGAAGTCTCCCTGAATTCGGGAACTTGTGCTCCAACCTCCAGTCACCACAAAGATGGGAGACGGAGTGAATGTCTCTGGCTGAATTTGTCTCAAGCTTATATACTTTATTATAATTGCATCGTCATAGGTGTGAATCTTGTAGAACTATATTAAGCCTAAGTACATTTACCGAACTAGAGAACTATTAATCACTATGCTAAACTAGATAACCATATGTTATCAATTCTTCCGAGTTAATACCTTGTTTCAAATATGCTTCTGCAGAGTTCTGGCTCATTACAACAGGTACATTATATTTGTTAGAATTGATTCAAACTATGTGTTGTGGATTAATCAAGTGAGTCTAGTGGACTAGATGAAGTGAAAGATATGAAATCATTGCTTTTCATTTATTATATAATTCTAATCATTCATCCTAGAGAGGTGGAATCATGAAGATGATACCCTCTAATCAGGTTGGATTTATGCCAGTACCCCATGGAATAGTGAAATCTACTATGCCCCAAAGTATTGAACACATGGGTAAAAGGATCTTTATCACTATAGGTATAAATATCCCCATGAAATATCTAGGTCTCCAAGTTAGGATGATTTCATTAGGCATAACTATTGCAAATCTAAATTATATACTTTGAATTAGGTCTATGAAAAGGAACAATGCTGACATTCTATTGTGATCTAGAGAAAGCTAAGCAGGTGTGAGGGAAACAAAAACCTATTATCATCTCTGATGTTCATAAAAATTTTGAGAAGTATTAAAAGAATATTACTTTTTATTTAGTTTTATAGCTGAGAAAATGGAGGCTTGAGTCCATTGACTTGAGCATGGTTACATGACTAAATGACAAAGTTAGTTCTAGCACATACCTCATGAATAATGAGATAGTTTGAGAAAGACTCTTTGCTAAATTTCAATTAAAGATGACCTAGCATGGCATTGAAATGACATTGGGAGATTTTGTTTATAGCATACAAGCTGTTGTGAATCTAATAACAAATAGGGGAATTGCTTTAGTTAGGTGAAGAAAAGTTCATGCTCAAAGGATTGGTGCTTTACTTTTGGCCACAAGATTTATGACCAAGAAAAGTCACAGGCCCTTTGATTCATTGACGAAGCAAATGAGAAAGATATGCTTCTGTAGAAAGGTTCTATAAAAATGGAATTATAATTTTAATCTAATGTGTAATTATTTGTGTTACCCAAAGTCACATATGAAATGAAAATTATTACATGAATATGTCATCATGAAGAAGAGCTGTAAAGAAATACTCTTTACAAGTATCTTTTTTCTTTTGGTAGAATTTTCTATTCCATAAAGTAAACAAATGAAATTTATATCTCTTTAGTCTGATCTAATTCTACTTTTTTACTAAATTCTCTTGGAATTCATTATTATGAAGAGGAGGGGAATCTGAGTAATATAATGGAAAAGAGCATGAGTTAAGTGCCCCAGGTTCTAATTCTAATTCTGCTACTAAATTGATTTTGTGATGTTGAGGGAACCCTTTCCAATATCTGGAATCTCCTGCAAAATTAGATTAAATCAAGCATTCTTAATCTAGGATCTGTGAATCTTATTTTGATATTTTTGTATCAGTAAACAGGTTCATTTGATCTTATGTATTTAATGTTATCAATTTTAAAACATCATTTTGAGAAGGATTCATAAGCCAAGACAGTCCAAATATCAAAGGGGTTCATGAAAAAAAAGGTTAAAAATCTTTAAATAGATGATCTCTAAGAATCTCTTCTAGCACCCTATAATTTTAGAATTCTAGAATTCTTTCTAGCTGATAAGGAATCATTTATTCAACAAAAGCAGAAGTATCTCAATCAAGGAAGTATATGCTTTTTCTTTTACAGGTGAGGTAGTGGTATGGTACCTAAATACAAATTGAATTCAATATTGCTTGGGATATTTGGTAATGGCCTGTTTAATCTGGCAGTATTGAAAAAGAAACCCTAAAGCTTCTCCTGACTTGTAATTTTTCTGGATAGGAAAATGGAATTTAATTTGAGTCATTTTATACTGGAGACTGAATTTCAAGGTTCTTCATTTTGAAAAGAATGAACATTGGAGGTTCTCCAGAACCACAGCTCTTTCCTATGGCTCTCCGAAAGAGGAAGCTGGAGCTAACGCTCCCCATTCTCTTCCATGCAGAACGGCACCACTCATCAACCACTCAGAGTTCAGAACCTACAAGATGAAGGCCAAGAGGAAAAAGGGTGTCCTCTCCCCAACAAATGTCTCTGCTGAGCCCTGGATGATTAACTTAGTTCCTGTGAAATAACTGAAATAGAAGCATCAGCTGAAATAAAATTGACTAATAAGATTTTTCACGTTGGCAAGCATGCCATCCAAAACTCCCCCTGCTTCCATTAATGGTAATAGACTGATATGCCAGCATTCTGGGAAGGGTGATTCCCACAGTACTTATCCAAAATGATTTTCAAATACACATTAAAAAAAAACTCACATATATGAATCAAGCACTGTGTTTCACGGACAATTTTTCTAACCTGGAATGAATTATGCTAGCTTCTGTTGCCTGACCAACTATCCCAGTACCTTCCTCAAGAAATATATAAATACTGCCTTTGCCTTAATCAGGAAAGACATTTTTAAAACTGATATGGAAAAGTCTGCATTTGACCTTGTGACCCCTCTTTTTGTCAAAAGTTTCATCCACATCTGGTCTTGAACTGTAAAATTGTTGGCATATTCCAAAGTGTTGCTCTGACAGCTGCAGGCATTCTGTCCACAAAGTAGCTCCACTCCCAAAGCTTCAGGAAACCAGAACTGCAAACCTTTCATTGCTAGTTCATTTAACATTGTAGAAACATAAAGAGAATTCCAATAAGTTTCCACTAAAATCTCATTTGGTTTTAGATCTTGAAAGGTAAGAAGAGCATATAATCCAGTGGCAAGAATATGGAGGTGAGCCTTAAGAGATTTGATTGTACCAACCTCTTTAGATTCAATTTTACTAGCTATAAAAAAGGGATAATAATTTCTGCACCAAATAGTTCAATTGGAGGTCATGGCATTAAAAGTGAAATAAACATACAAAATTACTAGAAAAACATTATTTCAAAAATTATGGACAGGTAAAAGAGAAAAAGCTGAATTATTTAACTTATTTTATTTCTAGGTATCTTTGTTGTTGCTCTTTTATACAAAGAAAAATAATATAAATTTAATCTGGTAATACAAAATCACTTCTTCAATAGGAAATAGAAACCCAACATAAGTGGGAAGTGGTAAGAAATCCCAAGTCACAAGGCCCAAATTCTCCTCCTCAGAATATTTAAATGCTGATTATGATTACTGAACTAGTGCTGGTTATCTTTGAATAATAGTAGGAAATGAAACAAGTGCTTCAGTCATGAACATTTCTGATATGATATGTTCTGATTTTGAAAAAAGAAAACTGGTGGACAAATCAAATGAATGGAAATTTTAATAATAATTCCTAGAAAAATTCTAGAGATTACTTTTTGAGCAGCTAGAAAAGTTAAAAAGTGATCTCAATATTTCCTTTTCTTCATGCAAATCTTTCCAGGCCGTTCTAAAATCAGCCTGTTCATCATTTTAAAAAATAGAACAATAATATTCCATTACATTCATATACCATAACTTATTTAGGCATTCCCCAATTGAAGAGTGTCTGCTCATTTTCCAATTCTTTGCCACCACACAATAGCTGCTATAAACATTTTTACACAGGTGAGTCCTGTTCTCTCTTTTATGATTTCTTTGAGATACAGACCCAATAGTGGCAGTGCTGGATCAAAGAGTATATATAGTTTTATAGCTCTTTTGGCATAATCCCAAATTGTTCTCAAGAATGGTTGTATTTTTCACAACTCCATGCATTAGTGTGCCATTTTTTTCTGCAATTCCTCCAACATTTATTATGATCTTTTCCTGTCATCTTAGCCATTCTAATGTAGTATCTCAGAATTGTTTTAATGTGCATTTCTCTAATCTCCAAATTATTCTAATCATCTAAATCATGGTCTCTTCTGTCCTATTCTGTCCAAAAATTTTATCAGTAATTTGAATTAAAATATTGATGGCGATTTTGTTAAAAATTCTTAAGCTCAAAGGCTAGAATGATAAATTGAGTTTAATAGAATTAAATTTAACAGAAATTAATATGAAGTCCTATATTTGAATTCAAAAGGACCAGTTGTATAAATGGAAAAAAATGGCTAGAAAAACATTCTTGCAAAAATGAACTGGAGGTTTCAATGAATTGCAATCTCCATGAGTCAAAATGTAATATAATGACCCAAAATGCTAATGCGACATTGAACTACATTGATAGAAACATAAGGTCTGGAATTAGCAAGTGCTATGATCAGACTATATCCATAATATTGTATTTACTTCTAGGTACCGCAATTTAGGAAAGATATTGACAAACTGGATGATATCCAGAAGAAAGCCATCACTACAGTTAGGGGATTGTGGACCATACTACATTAAGCAAAAAGCTACATAGAACAGTGGTTGGAATGATGGATGTGGAGTTGAAGATACCTGAATTCAAATTCCACCTCACAACTAACCACCTTAGTTTCCTCATATGTAAAGTGAGAGTAAAATTAACATCTACCTTCCAAAGTTGTTGAGAGTATCAAGTGAGATACATAAAACACTTTGCAAATCCAAAAATGCTTTATAAGTACTAGCTGTTATTATTTTCAAATGAACTGACAATTTAATTTGGAGAAGATACCACTTGATGAATATTATTATGTAGAAGAATAGTTAGAGTTGTTTGGTATGGCTTATAAAAACAGAAACAGGAACAAAAGATAGAAGTCACAGAAAAGTAAATGTCTTAATTAGGGGAATTGCTTCTCAGCATTTAAAGCTGCCAAAAAATGGAATTCAGGACCTTAGGAGGTAATATATTTCTCAGCCCTAGATATTTTCAAGCCCACTTGGAAGATTGGAAGCCCACTTGTCAGAAATGTATGAAGGATACCTTTTATGATAAAGGTATCCTTTAATAATAATTAAAGACTTCTAATAATCACTTTTAACTCTCAAGTTCTGGAATTTGTAGAAAGTGAGTCATTGTACATTTTTAACAAAAATAGTCCCATTCCCATTATACATAACAAATTTTCTTTTTTATTACAATTATAAAATTTGATGGACTTTTCAAACAGTAATAAGAAACTGGCCACTCTTAATTGTAACCATGGCAAAAGTTAAGAGAAGCAGTTATAAATGAAATGAAAGGCTTCATTCTTGTGTGTGTTAAGTTTCATTCTTGAGCGTGTAAATTTTACTTGAACTTATTTAAAAATTCAATGTCTATGTAAGCTCATTGATAGGGACACTCTGTACAAGTTCAAACTAAAAGTAATATATGTGTTCTTTTCCTATAAAAATAAATAAAGGTCTAGTCTGTATTACATAAATCTTTCTCAATGGAATCCAAACAACATGCTAGAGAATCTTTCTTTAGATCTCTTGATATGGATCTTGTGGAATGTCCATTAATTACCTTATATATATATATGTATATATATATATATATATATATGCATGTATATGCATATTTCTGATGGTATCATTTGTCCTACTTATTTTACCTAATTCTTTCCTAGGAATACATTATAAGCCAACTCATATTGACCATGTACCTTATATACCTTTTCAATAATTACCCTTCAGACCACTCCCAACATTAATTTTTCAAAGACTCAAGAATTCCTCATACTCCATGATATGTAGTCCTATAGCATCATTAGAAGAATAAGGGAAATGAGAGGGATAGGAATTGGATTCTGATTTCATTTGTATGAAGATGACCTTTGTGATGAAGTTGCTTAAACCAAAAGCATCTCAGAGATTAACACCTCTGAAATTTATAGAAAATTTCTTAGAGAACTGAAAGATCAAATGATTTCCCCAGAATCACATAGCCAGTATATATCAGAAATGGGATTTAAACCCAATTAGCTCTCTATTCATATGTCATGCTACCACCAGAAGAATATTATCTTTTTTGTTTGTTGTTTTTTGCTGAGGCAATCGGGTTAAGTGACTTGCCCAGGGTCACACAGCTAAGAAGTGTTAAGTATCTGAGGTTAGATTTGAACTCAGGTCCTCCTGACTTCAGGGCTGGTGCTCTATCCACTGCACCGTCCAGCTGCCCCAAATATTATCATTTTTAAAAGGGTTTTCTCCTTGATTCAGAGAGAAATTTGAAATTATTACACTACACAATTTTTGGCCAATTCACTATCTTCTATGTCCAATAAATATAAGCCAACACAGCAGCATTATGTATTATCCACAGACTATCATACTGTAAAGTGGACTATCATCCGAGACCAAACATCTGATGACCAGACTCTCCACACTATTAGTTTTCAACTGAGACTCAACTTGTTGGTAATCGTGGTGATGATAAAAATCATCATATACATCATATGTAACCTGAAAAATAAAACTAAAATAAGGATATTTTACACATAACCAATATCAACAGAGTTCCTGCTATCAAGATACTTTGCCTGAACTTATTTGGTAATGCTTAATGATCATTAATCACCCTCTTAACTTCCCACTTTCTAGGCTATTAAATCTCCTTGCTACCTATTCTTCCTTTGCTATGTACTTTAACCCAATCTCCAATTTTTCCCACTTTTTAATTCCTCCTCCTTTGCAAATGTGCCCTCTGGAATTCAGTCTATAATCAATAAGCATTCTTTCATTTTAGCCCACTTCTTTTCTTTTTCCTCCAATTTCTGCCTCTCATTGAGAATTGGCTGCATCTATGGCTTTTCTTTCCAATATTATTTAAACATTTTCTCACATTCCATCACCTTACCCTCCACATATTCATTGAATTCAAAGGTTAAGGTTTAGATACTTCTTAATACTAAATGCTATTTCTTAATTCCTTCTACTTTTTCCTTTGAAGTATATTTATCATTCTATCTATAGTGTGATAGCAGCTTCTTCCACTGCCCAAGATGTGCTCTTTTCCTTCATGAGTTCAGAACCTAGTTAACAGCTACTCCAATTCTTGTCCTAACTTCTAAGGATTATTTCATATAGGTTAATAATTTTCTCAGATACCTGAACTTTCTAGTCCCTTAGTCTCCATAATTCTAAGGTCTATATCCCTACCCCACCTCAGCTACATAGATCATATATATTTTTTATTTTTCCATCATTTATAAGGGTTTCAACTTCCATATTAAAATATCTGAAATTTCTTTATCCACTCAATTTTTTTTTTAACAATCTATTGCTCCCTACAATTTGCTATCAATCTTCAAATTCTGCTGGTTTATCATTCATTTTATTCCCACTAACTGTGAATATATCCCAAAGTTCTGCCCTGGATCCTCTTCTCTTTTCTCTCTATATTCTTTCATTTGGTGACTTCATTATCTTGCATGACATTAATTACCAAGTCTACGTGTTGAGATTAGTGGTAGTCAGAGAGTAGTTAAAATCCTCTTACAGTCGGCACAGAGGTTCTTCATGAAAGAATTCATGAAACCCCAAATTATTAATCAGCAAAAATGAAAGTTCATTGTTGTATAGGGATTCAGTTCTGCTGAGAGAATAACTTCTTTAGTGGCAAGGTCCTATTAGGGAAATGAAAGCTGACACTGAGAAGAAAAAGATTTCTCAATGGACAGGGCCAGAGCAAGTGGCTTTGGCCTTCTGCAAGGAGTGAGTTTAGAAACTGCCCTTTAAAAGGAGTTTTGAGGCTTCAGGAAGCCAAGGTTCCCAGGCCTAGATGCTTATCAGTGTTACAAAACTTCAAAAGGGTGCTTTTTGACCAGGATTTCTAATTGAATCAAAGGCTCTGGCATCCTAGAAAGATAATTTATCTTAGGGGAGATGCCAAAAGGGATCACAGATCAAAAGGGAACACAGTTTCAGAGTGATAATCTTAAAGGGAACACAGTTTCAGTAAAGGGAAAAATTTCCTTCCCTCTTCATATATAGATTACATTTGGAGAGCTATAACTAGTCTCTCCCCAGTATCTTATCACCAGCTTCCCATTAAAAACTTTTTAACTGAATATTCCATATGCATCTCAAACTCATTATATCCAAAGCAAATTTTTTTATCTTTTCCTCAAAATTACCCCTCTTACAAATATATTTTTTTTATTATTAGGATACTATCATATTTCCAGCTAATTAGGTTCAAACCTTCATATTATCACCTTCTTACTTTCTCTCACTCCACAAATACAATTAGTTGCTGAATCTTATGAATTCTATCTCTACAACATTTCTCAAATCTTTTACTCTTTCTCCATCAGTCACCACACTACTTCATGCCCTCATCTATTGTTTCCTAGATTACTTTGTGATAGCCTTCCAAGGAATCTCTCTGCCTCTAGTATTTTCCAAATATAATCTGTCTTCCATATAGTCACTATGCTGAGTTTCTTAATGCACAGATCTGAGCATGTCACCCCAGTTCCTCATCAATAAAAATTCAGTGACTCATAATTACTTTTGGATCAGATAAAAATTCCTTTGACATTTAAAATTCTTCCCAAGCTTATCCTTCCCACCAGATTTCCTATTCTACATACTCTATGGCCAAGGGTGTTTCTGCAATGGGGCAGAAAACTTATTGTATATCAGAGCTCAAAGTGGCCTTGGTACTCCCTCTAGGTAGAATCCCATAACTTAGCAAAGTGACTTACCCAGGGTCACACGCTAAAAAGTGTTATTTGTCTGAGACTAACCCTGACTTCAGGGCTAGTGCTCTATCCACTGCGCCACCTAGCTGCCTCTGCATTAATTTTTTAAGTACATATTTCCTTATGATTCATGTTGGGAGACAAAAATCAGAACAAAAATGAAAAAAACCAAGAAAGAAAAAAAATTAAAAAAAAAAAAGAAGTGAACATAGCATGTGTTGATTTACATTCAAACTCCATAGTTCTTTCTGGATGCAGATGTAAACCAAATAAACCAAAGTTTATTGGGATTTCTTTGGATCATTGAACCACTTAGAAGAACCAGGTCTTTCATAGTTGATCCTTGTACAATCTTGCTGTTACTGTGTACAATGTATTCCTGGTTCTGCTTCAAGTCATGTAAATCTTTCCAGGCCTTTCTAAAATCAGTTTGTTCATCATTTTTTATAGAATAATAATATTCTATTACATTCATATACTATAACTCGTTCAGCCATTTTCCAATTTGTAAAGGGCTAGAACTGAGCAAATGCACTTGGATAATGGAGCACGTGAAACTAATTGCCAATTGGACAATTCTCTATTAACATGTTTGAAGGTTGACCCTCCCCAATTATTCTGTGCTGGCTTGATTGGTGGGACAAAGAAGGGGACATGACTTGTGTGGGTGGAGTAGGAGGAGGAAATTGAGGCATTCTCCTGGCGGTGGAGATAGAGGAAGGTGGTGTGGAGATTGCTAGATTTAATCCCCTGACGGCAACTCCAAAAGACTAAGAATAAAGATTTTTGGTGATCCTGACTCCAGATGATTTCTTCGAAGACAGAGTTTCAGCACCAATTGATGGGCATTTTCTCATTTTCCAATTCTTTGCCACCACAATAAAACTGCTACAAACATTTTTGCACATGTGGGTCCTTTTCTCTCCTTTATAATTTCCTTGGGACACAGACCCAGTAATGGCACTGCTGGGTCAAGGAATACAAACAGTTTTATAGCCTTTTGGGTATAGTTTCAAACAGTTCTCCATAATGGTTGGATCATTTCACAATTCCACCAACAGTGTATTAGTGTTCTAGTTTTTCCACATCCCCCCAACATTTATCATTATCTTTTCCTGTTATCTTGGCCATCTGAGATAGTGTCATCAGAGATGTTTTAATGTGCATTTCTCTAAGCAATAGTGATTTAGAGAATTTTTTCATATGACAATAGGTAGCTTTAATTTTTCATCTACAAATTGTATCCTTTGACAATTTATCAATTAGGGAATGATTTTTATTCTTATAAATTTGACACAATTCTTTATATATTTTAGAAATGAAACCTTTATCAGAAATGCTGGCTATAAAGATTTTTCTTACCTTTATACTTCCCTTTTAATCTTGTTTCTTTTGGTTTTGTATGTGTAAAATCTTTTTAATTTAATGTAATCAAATTTGTCCATTTTACATTTCATAATGTTCTCTAGTTCTTCTTTGGTCAAAAATTCCTCCCTTCTCCAAAGATCTGATAAGTAAATTATCCCTTGTTCTACTCATTTGATTATGCTATCACTCTTTATAACCAAATCATGTGCCCATTTTGACATGGGATATGAGATGTTGGTCTATACCAAGGTTCTTCTATCCATTCAGGTTCTTATTCACTCTGTCATTTATAGGCTGAGTGAGTTGCCTGGAGTATAGAGAATTCAAGTGAATCCCTCCCTTAAGTTGCATAAGCAGTATATATCAGCTACAAAACTTAAAATCAGGTCCTCCAGATTCTGAGGCTGGCTGTCTCTCAGTAATACCATTTGGCTTGCTTATAGTAGCTATTTATACTTTAACTATCATTCTTACCCATATGTGCATATGACCATAACTATGGTCAAATGAATGGAGTCTTTTAGTCATATCTGATTTTACTGAATGACAGTCCACTTAAATGTCTACACACAGATTAGACTAGGACTCTTACTCCAAAAGAAAGAAGGAATACATGTAAGATAGAGAGGATTAATGCAACTAATAAGCATGAGTATAATCTAAAAGAATTCTATCAATCCTGTGTCTATATTGACCTGATACAACTCATGGTTGATATATTCAAAAATACTTAAGATCTTTTTACTATGCATTAGTGCATTTGAATAAAATCCTGCTGTCTAGATGTTTTTAGCACAGAATCAAACCACACAGTCTATGATTAGTGACCATGATATAATCCAGTGGCCAGACTATGCCTGGATAAAGACATCTTCCTGGAAAGCTTTATATTCAATCAATCAACATACATTTATTACGTGACTATTTGTGTCAGATGTCCTGCTTGGAATTTGGAATATAGTTTTATTTCCTAAATCTCAACAAAGTATGAACCATAGATAGGAATGAGGCAAAGTATATTCATTTTAGTGTATGTTTCTTATGTGCTTTATATATTATTGAATAAGCCTTATAGTTAGATCAACTGAGAATAAGGTTTTGCTGCCTTCTGTTCCTCAAAGTCCCAAACCTAATTAACTCTTTTCAAATTCTACATAATACCAACACTTAAGTCTCTTTGTGTGTCTTTTAGCAGATTTTACAAGGTCAACAAGTTTTGCAATATACAACTCGACATCTGTCTCTCTTGCTCTGCTTTTCTTTCCCAATGAAGATTCCTCTAACTTTGTTTTTCTTTTCCACTGGGGATTCTGTGAAATCATTCTTCTTTTAAATATAGGAGGTTCTCCTTTCTCTTGACTGGTCCTGAGCCAAGAAATAGTGACAGCTGTATTTAACTGTCAAGATAATTGGCAAGTTAATGTATATGGACAACTCTGATCAAGACACATGAACATCTGCTGAACAGCCATTTGACCATACAATATATGTGGTTCACAATTGTTTTTACCATTAGACTGTGTCCATATGGCACATGTTGAATTGGAAATATGATGATTATTCAGTTAGCTTGCTCAGTGTAAACATTTGAAGATCCTTTGGGTTGCACAGAGACTTTTTACCAGGGAATTAGTCTCCTTTCATAGCATTCAACCAAAGGTGTGTTATACCTGCTGCGTGAAAGTCAGCCAAAGAAATTGGGGACATTTAAACCAAAGAATGAAAGATTTGGGGAAGAGGAACATGATAACAGTATTTAAGTATTTGAAGGTTTGCTATCTGGAAGATGGATTAAATTTCTTCTGTTTGATCCCAAAGAGTAAAAAAACAAAACAAAACAAAAACAAAACAAAACAAAACAAAAAAAAAAAACTTCCCCTTCCTCCAAAAAAGTGGAAATTGAGGAGGATATGATTAAACTTAATTTAAAGAAAAAAATCATCAAAGTTAGAATTAATATTTAATTATTAGAATGGTCCATCTCAGTAAGTCATAGATTCCCTATCATTGAAGGTCTTTATGCTAAATATGGATGAAATGAATACTTGTCTGATATAACAGAAAAAATTCTTTTTTCAAAGGAAATTGGACTAGATATTCTCGTCTCTTCAAATCTTTCATCTGCACTTCTGTCTATCAGCAGAAGCACTGAGTGTAATGTTCTTCTCTAAAATATAATCTTCTCTGGGAGCAGATTTTTAGGGGGCTTCTGGGAGCAGCCTTTGTTTCAGTTCAGTGTAATAATCACCTGAAATGCAACCAGGGATTAAAAGTCCAAATCCTTTATTTTCTCTTTCCTTCACTTGGGGCTTGGCTAGCTTTTCTGGAGGCCTTCCTGATCTTGGTTTCAGTGTCCTCTATAAGACAGCCTGCCACCACCTCTCTCTTCCTCAGTTCTGCCCAACTAAATCCTAGTTTCTCAATCTCCCAGAGTCTCCTTTGGCCCTGAGAGATTCTTGCTTATATGCTGCACACTGAGTATACTCCAACATTATATCACTAGGAAACCATTATTTGTTGTAGGATTAAATCAATTAAACCATTGTCTCTTCAATTCCACTTAGTATCTTGTTTCAAGTTCTGGCCCATAACATCTCTTTGTAGGAGCAGATCAATCATACTGAACCATGCTAAATTAGATAATTATTGTCTCTATCAATTCTACTGTCTTAGTACCTTGTAAGGATCGTAACAACTGAGCATCTGAATGTATGCCTGATTTTTTAAAAAAGGAAAGGAAACATGTCAAATCAGTGCTCCTGTTTTAATGAATTTCTAACCAGTTTATCTTGATGGATTAAAAAATTTTAAATATATACTTTGGTCAAGTCTGAATTGAGCTTTCAACTTTATTGCCACGAAATACACCAGCATTTGGAATTTTCTCTCTTTTAGAGCTTTCAACAAATTGTTTTATTGACACAAAGATCATGCCTGTCATTGAATGAAGCTTTGGGCAAAATCTTATTCAAGGATCCTGACTATGTCAAAAGAGTGAATCCTCATTAATATGAGGGCTACTTATTTGAAATGAGTGGTAATCTGACCGACAAAGGGTTGAAGTGATATATACTTTTATATAACCTCTACAAAATAAATTTGGTAAACTAAATTTGTTATATTAAGGTGGTTAGATATTACCTAATTACCAAAGAAAACTGTTTCAAGAAAACATTTAAAATCTATTATAATGAATTTATACATATCAAACATTTGTTAAACACTGTTCCAAATGCAAAAACAAAGACAAAGAATGAAAGAAAAAGATATAAAGACAGAAATGTAATGCTTCATCCCCTCAAATAGCTTGTATTCTACTAGGAAAATAGCATATATTCCTATAAATATTTGGAAAATATATTTACTTAAAATCAGGATCAGGGAAGGCATGATATACGAGCTAAAGGACATTTGTAATTTCCTTACTCTAAAATCACTGGACCAATAAGAAAACAGTAATATTTATTCATTAAGATAGATCCTAAAAGCTCATCCCAAAAGTGACTAGTTTAGTTCTAGTCATTGCATATACTTGAAAGCCACAAAATTCTAATTCTTTTGGATATTCTTCCAATAAAACTTTTTCATAAGTGAAATGCTTTTCTCCCAATCAGTCTGAATTTTATGAGGGTGATGGCACAGTTCTAGTGGAAAGACAATGATGGTAAAAGTGGCAAGGGATGGAGGTTACAATCCCAGTTTAACAACCAATTAGCTTTGTGACTTTGAACAAGTCAGTCCCCTTCTTTAGTCTTTGTTGTTCCTCATCTGTTAAATGAAGAAAGGAAGGATGGAACAAATTCTGGTTAACTAAGAGATTATTCATTTCCACTTAGGTAGTCCATGAGTAAAAGCATGTGCCCATGCACAAACATACATGCACATATATAATATGCCTTTAAGTTATACAACCTAGATTTAAGTTTTATTTTTCCTAGATGTAGCTTTATGGGTAAGTCACTTAACTTTGCTATTCACTGGGAATAAATTTTTACTCTGTATGTATGTGTGTGTATTTGTGTATATGTGTATACATATACATGAATATATGTATGAGCATAGACAACATACATATATCTATACATACATATAAATTTATACAATATCCATATATAAACATGGATATGTAAAACATGTATGCACACACATACACACACACATATACCTGTATCTTGGGAAATATCGAAAATGGAAAATTAGTAGGACCCACAGTTATATAGGAGGAGGCAAGTGTGTTACATTGCTTTGGAGAAATGCTCAGCTCTTTGAATGAGCTCAAGATTCTGTTTGAAACAAAGGGAGATATATTAAAAATAATAAAACCGTTCTTGGCATGTTGTAATCTTTTGAGATATATAATAACACAATTACTGAAGAATTAAAGTTGAACATTAATCAAAGAGTAATTGGGAGGTGCATGATTGTATATAAACTGGCTCTAATACATTCCTAAAGAAGAACAACATCTGAAAAGAAGTATTATGAATGTTGATCAGAGAATCAACATATGATTAGAGAAAGATAATGATCAAGAACAAGGGATTGCTGATGGATAAAGTGGGTGCTCCTTTAAAATAAATACTTCATCATGAACACTAGGGAAAAAGCCCATAACAAGCTAAGGTAAAACCCTTGCAGAGGATTTAAGGAAGAAAAGGATTAACAGTCACCTAGGACAGGTAGACATATTGGATACACTTACCATAGCAATGAAATGATAATAGTTTACATTTATATAAGATTGACAGAGAACTGTATAAGTATTTTACCATCTTGCCCTCACAAAACCTTGGAAGATAAGTGCTACTATTATCTCCATTTTATAGGTTAGGAAACTAAGGCAGATAAATATTTGCCTACATGACATAGCACCTACTTCCTAGGTTTATTCTGAGAATCAAATGAGATAATATTTGTGAAGTGCTTAGTACAGATTCTGGTATATAATGAATGCTATGTAAATGTTAGCTATTATTATTATTAAGTGTCTAAAGTTGGATTTGAATTCAGTTAGACTCTAGATCTAGTTGCTCTATGCAATGATCCATCCAGCTTTCTCAATTACAGATCCATCAAATATTGAAGTCAATTGGCCTATAATTTTCCATAGCTTTCCCTTCTAAGACAAATGCTGGTTGGTTAATTGACTGACTACAAATGAAAAGTTAAGGCACTAATTATGCATGGAACTTGACATTATTATTCAAGAAGAAATTAACTACTCTTCTTCTAAAGTAATAGAAATAATTAAAATCTCCCTAACTTTAGTACTTGTATTAGATTTAAGATTTATAATGAGGAATATCTGGAAAGCTTGCTAATACAGTTCTGATTAAGAAAGTATTGGATGTCCTAATTAATTTTTAATTACACATATGATTTAATCATCTTGGTCATAGGTATCTCTTTCTCAAGCAAATATTCTTTTATTCTTCAACTTCTATCCTTAGAAATATCCTTATTTTCCTTACAGCTTAATTTTAGGTATCATACATACAGTGAAATTATTTCACTTCTTTCAAAAATATATGAGATAGAAATTAAAAAAAAATTCAAGGAGGCAGATTTTCTGTAATGTGCCTTCTGTGAGTTCCAATTTTTTTCTCGTAGAAAATTATGTTATCACAGTGGAATGTCAACTTTGAGTTAGACAGCCTGGTCTGAGCCCTAATTTTCCTAGTTGTTTCTCTTTGGACAAGTCACTTAATTTCTCTGAGTCTCTTCATTCTATTCACTGAAAATAATAAAAATGTAGTACTAACTATATTGAGGGAGTTTTGGTGAGCTATCAATATCAAAACTATGCCAATATGCTTCCTATTCTGGTTTTTTGGTCATTCTCATCCTAGATTAAACCTTGGCACTTTGTAGAATCTTTTGAGCACTTCAGCAAAAACTGAAAAGATAGTGCTGACCCTAATTCTGGATCCAAGAGTTCTGAGAGCTTGTAGAATTTTCTGAAGAAAAGAAAAGACATCCTTTTGGCATGGTTGAAGTGCTAGGTGATTGATTAGATGACATCTCAAAGTCTCTCCTAGTCCTATGAGTCTATGATTCAAAATTTCCCTTGAAGAAGAAGCAACAAGACTGAAAATAGCATTTTATGTTAGGAATTTACAAAGTTCCTAACATTTGGTAGCAGTTTATAAAGACATTTCCCTTCCTGAATGAGATGAGATAGGTGGTGATGGTGATAGCTACTGAACAGAGGAAAGAAGAATGTGTGCTGTTGGATTTTGTCCCAACAAAAGATAGTTGTTTGTAGGCAATATTTGGAAGAGAGGGAGGAGAGGTGTTAGTACTAACTGCCAAAAGCTATTAACTGAAGGTTGGAATACTGTCAAGCCCCTTCGGCTATCTTCCACAGCTATTTTTGCCTGGTTACCAAGAAGGTCAAGATGAATATCACTTGATGCATCAACTCTGTCCTTAAAGTCAAAGAAAATGGGCAGTCAAGACAGCGATCCAGTTACCTTAACAGCAACAACAAAAATAACAATAATAAACATCTGCTATATGGAGAAAAAAATGTGGACATGGCCTTGAAGGACCCAGATGGGCTGTCTACAAGAACCCCATTCTTTAGACAGCTCTTTAGCACAGAGTTATACCGTTTTATTCTCCCATTGTGCTCTGGTTGTCAGCAAACTGTACACACAGAGTTGAGACACAATGGTAATTTTACATTCTACTCCAATGAAGCATCTGGATAAAATGGAGAGATGCTGCTGAGATTTACAATTCAACACTTCATGCTCAAGCAAGAGTTAGAATGGGGTACCCATTCTATCAGGACATAGTAACTGATGACTTACAATCAAAATATCAGCTACTTACAATCTGCTTGTTATATAATGGTTTGGGCTCACAATTAATTGGGCTGTGCTGATTATACTTGTGTAATTATAAGCAAGTTATGTAACTTCTCTGAACTTTGGCTTTCTTACTTGTAAAATGGGTATCATAATAACTGTAGATCCTACTATAAAGGGTTGTTGTGAGGCTTAATTGAAATAATTGTTGGTAAAGCCCTTTGCCAAAGTTATTACTCTTCTGACCTTAAGTACAACAAACAAGATAGGTGAAAGTTCATTTATATCACAAATCGAACATACATTAACAGTTCCATGAGGACACAGATCCTATTGCTGAAAATGATAGCAAAAATGGTAAGTAAATGAAATCACAAAGACCCACAGCTGGTCAGCTTCTTCTCCTCCCTTTTTTGGGAGATTAATTATAGTACTTAACATTTGTAAAGTATTTCTGACACATCAAAATGGCCAAATGGGAATTTGTGCTGAGAATCCAACCCATTATTATTAATAAATTGCTTGTGGTCCTGGCTGCTCTCAAGAGATAGAGAGCCGGGGGGAAAATTGAAACACACTTTCACATTTTTTCCCAATGTTTTAGTTTGGGGGAAACTCAGAGGCTTTCAGTGGTTCATTTTGAGGTCTGGGCAAAGGTTCAAGCCCATTCCTGAGTTATCTCAACTTGTTCACCCTCCCTCAGTCAAAACCCGACAGTTGCAGAGTTACAGCTATACTAGACCCTAACACTGTTCGGTGCTGAGAGGTTTTTAATCTCACTCTTGTCCATCTCCTTATCTTCTAGTACTTCTCTGTCTCATTCCCTTTTGCAAAGACTCCGAACATAATCAGTCTTTCCTGAAGCTGATGACAGGCACAAGAAGCAGATGAACCATGAGGTTAATGGAAGGGTAAAGGGGAATGGGAAGTCCAACTTGATGGAGAGAGGAGGAAGCAAATGAAAGTTTCTAGCTGTGATGGTTATATATAAATGGTATGAGAAAGAGGAAAGAACTTCTGGTTCAGAAGTTCAAGAACTTGGGCTGAAATTCTTTCTGTGAGGCTCACTATCTATAAGGCTGTAAACAACAATAAAAAGATATTGCATCAATCATTTAATATTCCTGGGACTCAATTTCCTAATTTGTAAAATGAAAAAGTTGTACTAGCTGACTTCTGAATTCCTGTCCAGCTTTAGATCATTGTTCCCTATTGGAAAAAGAAAAAAAGAAAAAAAAAACAGAAAAAGAGTGGTTCTAAAAACAAAGGACAAAAATAATATTATCAAATATCACCTAGCCTAGAAGGAAAGTGTTATAATAGAAAGAAGAGTGATCCAGGTATCAAAACAGCTGTCCTCAACTCTTGTCTTTACTATGACTAGCTGCATGATATTGGTTTAGTCACAGTGTCTGTAGACCTTGTTTTAATAAACTCATTTAATTAAATGTAAAAAGTACCTTAGAGGTCATCTAATCTTATTATTATATAGGTGAGGAAATTGAGGTCCAAAATGGTTTTAAAAATTTCTCCAGACAACATGGATAGTAAGAGGGAGAATTAGAACACAAATCTAAATCCTTTGAGTTCATATCCAGCTCTCTGTATCATATTGTCTCACATATAAAAGTCAAGGGACGAGATTAGAATTCTATGGTACATACCTTTATTGCCAGTATTTTAATATACTCCTCTGTTGCTAAGAAAAAGATTTTACAAGTGAATGAAGAAAAATAATTTCGCATAAAAAATCTCCAAAAGACCTAAATATGTTTTCTTTCCAGTGTCTTTCAAATTCCTTATAGTCAGTAAATTCTTTAGTGGAGAATTTAGAATTATTATATAATGAAAAAGGCATGATACCATACAATCCTCGGAAAATCACTTACTCTTTGAACTAGGCTTTGATGACTCTATATAAACATGAGATATTATTCCTTCTCTGCTGTGGGGAAGCATAGCCATGAGCTTCACTGCTCTTTGTGGTGGATCTCACCCCAGTTTTAGAGTTTACTCTTTGAGGACAGTGGATACTGAATGTGGACCACAACATTGCATTTTCACTCTTTCTGTTGTTGTTTGCTTACATTTTATTTTCTTTCTCAGTTTTTTTTTTCTTCTTGATCTGATTTTTCTTATGCAGCAAGATAACTATATAAATATGTATACATATATCGAATTTAACATACATTTTAACATATTTAACATGTATTGGATTACCTGCCATCTAGAGGAGGGGGTGGTAGTGAAGGAGGGAAGAATTTGAAACACAAGGTTTTGCAAGGGTCCATATTGAAAAATTACCTATGCATATGTTTTGTAAATAAAAAGCTTTAATAAAACAGACTCACATTACATTTAGATTATCCCAAATCTTTCTTTCAAACTCTCCAAATAAAAATGACAGGCATAAAAGAATTGATCATATTTTCATATATAAGAAATAAACAATTTGACCTTAAAAAATAGAGTTTACTATGCACAAGATACTATATTGAGTCACTTGGATTGTACACTGAGGCAAATCAGTGCTTATAGTGATTAAGTCTACTTAAGGTACTTATAGTCTACTGGGAAGGAGAAGGGATTAAAAATAATAAAGCTGACTAGAATGAAGAAGGATTGATCAAATTAGAACAATGTTCCCAATTTAAATCTAATATGGCATATCCAGAAGAGACATCCATAAATATATTAGTCAGTTCAAATGTCCAGAATTGTATAGTTAAAAGCTTATAGAATGGTACAGAAAGAAGAATGCTAAACTTGGAGTCCAAGAACTGTGATTCAAATCCCAGCCTTGTTGGTAATATTTTGTCAGTTTCCTTATCTGTAAAATGATACATTGAGATTAGGTAATCTGAGTCCTCTTTCAATTTTAATTTTATGAAGCTATGGTCTTTAAAATAATTATCTATGAATATTTGCAATCAGAGGACCTTCATTCAAGCATGTTCTGCTATTTATTCCCCATGTAAACTTGGAAGTTTCAAAGAGGTAGATTTATATTTCATATGAGAGGGTGGGGAATAAACTTCCTAGCAGTTAAAGCTATTTAAATATGGAAAGGGTTATCACGGGAAGCAATTAATTCTCTCTCACTAAAAATCTTTCAACAAGACTGGCTGATCATTTATCAGGTAGTCATAATCAGATATGAATTGGATTAGTTGGCTTTAAGGTCTTTTTCAAATCTGACCTTCTGTGATTCTCTAATCTTGATCACTTCTCAGTTTCTTTAACCTTGATCAAGCCTCAGTTTTCTTCTCAGTATAATGAAGAGTTTGGACTACTTGGTCACCCATTTCCAAATTTTATGTCTACATGTATGTCTCAGAACCAATACAAAATGTTCATAGTAGCAAGATCATTGGTTGTAGAATCTAATTTAATCAAATTGTATATTCTGAATGTCAAGCAACACTAAGACTTATGTTTCTTGATAGTTAAAAAGTTCACTTCTTAGGAGGAAAGAAAGGCTTGGGAATCCTTGGTGAGGTTCCAACTCCATTTTCAAAGATACTAGATACTGCAGTTCTGGCATCTGGATATATAGCTATTCCCTCAGCCTTTTTCAACTGTCTGCTCTGGACTCAATTATGATCCAAATACAGTGAATGCACAGAACAATGCTGTCCTTCATGTCCCAGAACACATAGGAATGTGTTATCCAGCTACTATGCTCTACTGGTGGTTTTTTTAAACATGGAGAAAACACCAGTTCCTCTCTTTCCCATGTTCTAGGTAATCACATTACAGCTCAAATTTATTAACAACACAATGGATAACTGTTTCCCATTTTAAAGACTGATGCAAGGAACTGAAGGGTCTCTAGGCAAGCTCTATTTATTTAACAGAAAAACATCTGTCATCACCATACAGTATGGGTTGTCTCTTTATGCTATTTTAGGCACACAGTGCTATAAGTTTTGTTATCTTGTACATAAAGTTTGAAATCTCCTTTTACATAGTGGGAGTTTGTTTTTAGGAGAGAAATCTGAAGCATGAATTGCTACAAAGCTCAATCAAGTGATCATTTTCAAAATAAACTTGTTCTTTTCTACTTGGATTTCAGTGTTGAGCTGAAGTGAGAAATGATTGGAAGAGGAAGTGGTAAACACTGTGACAGTAGAATCTCAGTAAATCTCAATTAAGGAGGATGCTGAGGGAATGAAGTGTTTCATTAGTTTAATTTTATGGCTAACTGAGGTTTAGGCTTAAAACATTTGTGGCTTACAACAGGGAGAGTAATGCAGCTGAGCTTCAGGGATGAGGAGGGAGCAGATGTGGCCAGGGAAAAGAGGAAAAGATCTAGGTAGGATTTACTAGAAGTACTAGAATTCAGTTGCAATGGTATAGGATTTTAGGATTTTTTTCCTCTTCTTTTTATCCATAAACGTTCCTCATGTGCTGCTAATATTTAGACAGTAACTCAAATTGATTCCTGTAGTTATGTCTGTAGGATGTCACAAATATCTGTGATTATATTGTCAAGCTTCATATATAGCAACACTGAGTCTATGATTGTCACATCCCAAATGCAACCAAAAACTACATCTAATTATATTTCTTGAGAGTAGTGCTTTGTTTTGATTCTGAATGTCTTCAATTCAAAGGTTGTCAGAGGAAAAAGAAAGAAAAATAAATATATCAGAAAATATGTCTGGACCAAAAAAAAGTTATAGAAAATTCTGCCACTTATAGTTGTGTGTTATAAATATAATTTTGACTATATCATAACCAAAATTATATAAATATTTACAAATCAATTATCTATGGACAGGTAGATTATCACCTAAAGTTCATCACCCCTAAATTAAAAAAGAAGATAAAGATGAAAAGAAAGTTGTAACAGCCCCAACATTTGAAGATGACATTTGAAGCAAACTGTTGGTACAAAAAAATAGAACAGTGATAACAACAAAGACATTGACTCTGACTTTGACATGTCTTAAGGAAGTTATAATAAGCATTTAAATACTTGCTGATTAATTGAACAAAGAAGTTAGAACTCAGAAATATATTCAGTCAGAAAACATTTGATTTTTTTTTTTTTTTTTTTTTGCCACATAGAAGTATCTGGCAGCCGAAGAAAGAACAAATGCTAGACTCAGGTCCTACACTCTTATCTCTAACATTTACTGACTATGTAACCCTGGTCAGGTCCCTTACTCTCTTATTTTTCTTTTCTTTTCTGTTTTTGTTGTTGAGGTAATTGGCATTAAGTTACTTGCCTAGAGTCACACAGCTAGGAAGTATTAAGTGTCTGAGGCTGGAGCTGAACTCAGATCCTCCTGACTTCAGGGCCAGTGCTCTATCCACTATGCCATCTAGCTGCCCCCATCTAGCTTCTCCCTCTATTTTTTCTTGGAAATTCTCTAAAACTATGTAATGAAATGGCTGAGAAGCAGAATGCAATATTTATTGCAGAAGGCAAAAAATATAGGCTTGCTATCAAGAATCACCTACCAAGTATAATCCTAGAGGAAAGAAAGTGGATCTTTAATGAATACAGAGTTTCCAAGAATTCCTGATGAAAAGACTAAAACTTCATAGACATTTTAAAATTTAAATACAGGAGTTAAGAAAAACTAAAACAGCAAACATAAATGAACAATCATGTGAGATTAAGCAAGGATAAATTTCTTACATTCTAGTGTGAGGGGATGATACAAGTGTCTCCTCTGATTTCTATCATAATCAGAAATCTTAGAGTCTAATTAGACAAGACCTGAGAATGGTTCTTTTATGACTTGATACTCTTAGGAAAAAGATGGGAAAAGAAAACAAGAGGAATACATTAGGGGAGGAGGAAAGAAAATGTAGGTTGTAGAAAATTATTTCACATAACCAAGATATACAGAAGTAGACATTTGTTATGGTCCAGAACTCTGAAACAAGGATTCTTACAAGGTGTTAAGTCAGTGGGATCGATGAAACAATGGTTATCTAGTTTAGCATGGTTCAGTAGACTGATTTAATCTTACAACAAATAATGGTTCCCTAGTGATATAATGATTGGGTTATACTCAGTATACTGTAAATGATCTAATATAATAAGAGCATATAAACTGGGACAAATTCAGCTGAGGTGGGACTGAGAGACAGATACATTCCATCATCCACCTTTGTGGTGGCTGGAGGCTGAAGTATAATCCTGAGAATTCAGAGACAGATTCATTCACTCCATCTCACACCACCATGGTGTCAGGCTCTCCTCCTTCACTTCTCCACTGAAACCAAGACTCCTGACAGGCTCTCCAGAAAGCAGGCCTGGGCCCCAGGCAAGGAAACAAGTGAAGGAGATAACAAAGGATTTGGACTTTTAACATTTGGCTATTCTCCTGGTGATTACTGAACTGAAACAAAGGCTGCTCCCAAGACCTCCAGAAAACCAATGAGAACATTACAGACATTAATACAAGAAAGGAAGGAGGAAAATAGTTGATGCTTGAATATCATTCCCATTTGAAGGAGAGGGGGGATTTCATACACACATAAACACACAGAGAGAGATAGATACAGAAATATATTTCACTCAATAGGAGGAGAAAAGGGAAAAGGATAAATTAGAGGGTAAGTAGATTAAGAACAGAATTAGTTACAGGCAAAACAAATCCAAATTAAGGATGTATAAAAACATAGTTGTTCTTTGAGATGGGTAATTGAGATGATGTCTATAATCAGGAAATGACTTTAAAAAGTAAAATTATTTGTAAAATAAGCTGGAGAAGGAAATTTCAAATCACTACAGTATCTTTGCCAAAAAAGCTCTAAATAGAGTTATAGAGAAACAAACATGACTGAAAATGACTGAATAACAATAAATGATCAACCATGGTCCTATAGGACCAATGACAAATTGTGCTACTAAAAGAAATCAGAGACTCAGAATATTGAATTAGGCAGCACAGTGCACATAGCTTACTAGTCTTGGAGTCAAAGACCTGAGTTAAAATAAAGCTACCAAAAATGGCTTACTAACTATGTGAGCATGAGCAAGTCACCCAAACAAGTTAAACTTCAGTTTCCTAGAGCACCTAAATTTAATTATATATGTGTGTGTGTGTGTGTGTGTGTGTGTGTGTGTGTGTGACACATAGTGTTTAATAAGTGATTGTTCTGTTCCCTTTTCTCCTTTTCTCTTTTCCACCTCACTATGAGGATTTTTTTCTTTAAACATAGACAATGCAAAATTTGTTTTCTTTATTATCTGTGTTACTAACAGGGTTTTTGTTTTTCTTTTAATGAAAGAGAGGTAAGAAAAGAGGCATATTTTTGCTGATTGAAAAAAGTAAAATATAATTTTTTTAAAAATAATTAAAATACTTTAAAAATAATTGTAGTACAATTGCTCTCTCTCTGTATATGTGTGTGTGTGTGTGTGTGTGTGTGTGTGTGTGTGTACACACAGAAAAGATTATTCTTCAAATTTTCCTCAATTCCTCCTCTTCTTCCCATCAATTAAAACTCTGATCTAATACATTAGTCCAAAACCCTCTAAATTATCAACATTATTTCCTTTTCCTTATTTGACTCAAGTCCTCCTCTCTTTTCTCATTCCTTCTCCCACAAAAACCAGAAGAAGAAATGAATAAAGCCATCTCCCAATCAATAAGCTTGTTCAGAAATCTCTCTGATAATTAGTTGGACATCAAATCTTCACCTAAAGAACACCATTGAGCATTGAACATTTTTAGATGCTCAAAATGGACCACATATAGATTATGTTTCATTAAGGATTTTGAGTATAACTTCACAGATTACACTTACCTTATAAGTATTAGATATCTTATATTCTGAGAGACCCAATTTATCAAAATCCCAAAAGACATATATGTGTATAAAATTTGAGAATAATTAAAAAATCATGAGAAAAGGACTAGATAGAAGGTAATATGAAGTTATTGTAGTTGGATGTGGAGTGATGATATGGATAGTGACATGATTAATCTTTCACTTTAGGAGAATCAGTTTGACAAATGAATAGAAGATAGAATGGAATCAGAAAATAACTGAGATTGGGAAACAAATCAGTAGAATTTTGAAATAATCCAAGCATAAAATGATTAGAAAATATCTACCAGATTATCGAGAATGCCATGGGAGGGAAAGGGATGTATACAAGAAATGTTTCAATAGTAGAATAAAAAGAATTTGGCAATTGCTTGATTATGGCAGCTGAGAAAGAATATAAGGAATCAATGATGATACCTGGGAAGTAAATCTGTTGACCATCACAGAAAATTTAGGAAGAGTGGAAAATATGATTTCAATTTTGGACATGTTGTATTTAAGACATCAATGAAACAAATAATTTGGGATATCTAATAAGGAGTTGAAACTGCAAGATTATAGATCAACAGATGGCTTGACTAGGCTAGGCTTGACATGTGAGAATTATCTGCATATAAATGATAATTAAATCTAAGGGACTTAATCACCAAATAAAATAGTTTAGGGATAGAAGAGAGAAAAGCCCAGGACCAAAGCTTGGAGGACCCTCAAAATATGACCTATGTGAAGAGCCAATAAAGGAGACTGAGAAGGAGCAAGTTGGACCATATAATCTTATTTTCTCTACCAAGCTCAGTGAAATGTGTCTGGAAATATTAAACACTGCAAACAATGTTTTGCAAAATCTGGTTTGTTTTCTTTATAATATTTTCATCAAGATACTTTTAATAAATTCACAGACCATTCTCATAATGATTTTATAGCAATGAAAAAGTAAACAAATAAGATAGTTGTCAACATTTTTGTTTGTTTGGTTGGTTCTTTGGGTGTAATCATATGGGTTTTGATTACTCTTTTGATATTTTTTAAAAAAATTATTGAAATTTAGTCTTTCTGCATTGCCACAGTTGGTGGAATTGATTTATTCATTTTGTAATGGCAGAGGTAAAATATCTTTGCTCTTTGACTCGCCAATTCCCTTCTTAGACACACCTCAAGGAACTCAAAGACATTAAATAATCTTGTTCATCAAAATGTTTATAGCAATTTTTTTTTGTCATGTTAGTGATTAGAAATAAAGTAGATATTTATTGATTGGTAAATGGCTTTATTCATTTGTTCTTTTGATTTTTGTGGGAGAATGAATGAAAAAAGAAAAGGAATTGAGTAAAATAAGGAAAAGGAAATAATGTAGATAATTTAGAGGGCTTTGGACTAGTAAAGAAGATCAGAGTTTTAATTGATGGGAAGAAGAAGAGAAATTAAGGAAAATTTAAAGAATAATTTTAAACCTACAATTGCTACCTTCAAGGAGCTTCCATTTTATTGGGAAACCAGCCTTTATGAGTATATAAGTAAATATAAAATAAATGCGAGTTAATTGAACAGAAGCAGGAATTGGCACTGTTAGGTGGAGAAATCAAGTTTTATTTCATTAAGAGACTGATTATATTTCTCCTTCCCTGAAAACTCAGGATCTCCATTTAACTGTGTGAAGTCAATTTAAGTCAAGAAGCATTTATTTAGTATCTATTAGGTGCTAGGCACCAGGATAAGTGCTGAAGATACAAAAAAAACAAAAAAGCAAAACAGACCTTGCTCTTAAAAAGCTCACAATCTAAAGTGAAAGAAATTTCTAAATAACTATATAACTATATAAAAACTAGATATATAGGGAAAGGACACTACACTGCTTTAGGACTTCTTTGGAAATCTCCAATCTGCATTCCTTCCCAAAGAAACTCATCACTGGAAAATGTCATCAGACTGTAAGATGGAATCTACCTGCTACTTACAATTCATCAGTATCTTCTGCTCCTCTGATTGGATCCTATGACTTCAGGGCTATAAGTTCAGGATCTATGTTTAAACAAGGACTTAGCATGTTGTTGGGTTTCTTTGTCTTTGTATTCCCATTTCCTACTAGGTACACAACTAGTAATAAAAAAATTCATTAAATATCTTCTGTTTATATGTAAAAAAAATGACAAGCATTTAAAAAATTTCAACTTCTAGTTTTTCCTTTCTTCCCAATTTTCCCCTCTGCCCCTTGAGATGGAAAGCAATTTGATTTTGACTTATAATTGACTTATAATCATAACAAACATATTTCCACATTAGCCTTATTACAAAAGAAAACACAAAATAAAATAGCAAAAATAAAGAAAGAAGTATTCTTCAATCTCTATTCAGAGTTTATTAGTTTTTTCCCTGGATGTGGACAGCATTTTTCATCATGGTTCCTCTATATTTGTCTTGGATTATTGTCTTGATCAGAGTAGCTAAGTCTTTCTTAAGATCATTCTTAAAATATTGCTATTACTATGTAAAATGTGCTCTGAGAACTGTTCTCTTCATTTTGTATCAATTCGTATAAGGATTCCCAAGTTTTTCTGAAACAATCGTTTATCATTTCTTATAACAATCACATACAACAATTTCCTCAGTTATTCCTCAATTGATGGACATTTGCCCTTCCTTATTTCTTTTAATTAGATCAATTTTTGCTTTTGCTTGATCTGACATGAGGATGGCTACCCCTGCTTTTTTTTTTTTTTTTTTTTTTTTTAATTTCACCTGAAGCATAGTAGATTCTGTTCCAACCTTTTACCTTTACTCTGTAAGTATCACCCTGCTTTAGGTGTATTTCCTGCAAACAATATATTGTAGGATTTTGGTTTTTAATTGAGTCTGCTAACAGCTTCCTCTTTATGGTGAGTTTACCCCATTCACATTTATAGTTATAATTGCCAATTCTGTATTACTTCCTATCTTGTTAACCCCTGCTTATTCTTTTCTCCTTTCCTTTCTCCTTATCCTCCTCCCCAGTATTAAACTTATGAGCACCACTTGCTTTTCACTGCCCTCCATTTTTAATATCCCTTTCCCCATCTTAGAATTCTTCCCCCTATCTTATCCCTTTTCCTCACAATTTCTGCATTCCCTTCCATTTAGCTTACTCCTTCCCCTTTCAAAAAGCTTTTCCCCTCCCACTTTTCAATGAGGTGGGAGAAGTTTCACCATAAATCAAATATTTCTAATATTTTTCTCTTTAAGCAAGTCTGATGGCAGTACGATACACACTATGTTCATCCCTCTCCATTCTTTCTCTCAGACATAATATGTTTCCTTTGCCTCTTCATGAGATGTAGTACCCCCACTTTACCCTTTTCTAGGTACAATTTCCTTTCACCTCTAGTTTCTAGAACAATGTATACATGTGTTCTTTATATATCTTTATAACAGGAATATAGTTGCCAAGATTTCTTTTTACCTTTTTAGGTTTCTCTTGAGTCCTATATTTGTAGATCAAACTTTTTGTTTAGATCTGTTTTTTTCATCAAGAATAGATGAAATTCACTTATTTCATTGAATGTCCATCTTCTTCCCTGGAAAAAGATGCTCATTTTTTCTGGGTAAGTTATTTTTGGCTGCATATCAAGTTCCTTAGCCTTTCAGGAATATCATATTCCAGGTCCTTCGATCCTTTAATGTGGATGCTGCTAGATCCTGGGTAATCCTTATTGTGGCTCCTCCATATTTGAATTGATTTTTTTCTAGCAGCTTACAGTACTTTTTCCTTCATCTGATGGTTCTGGAATTTGGTCACTATATTTCTTGGTATTTTGATTTTAGGATCCCTTTCAGTAGGTGATCTATGAATTCTTTCCATTTCTATTTTACCCTCTGTTTCTATAACTTCTGGGTAGTTCTCTTTGATAATTTCCTGGAAAATAGTGTCCAGGCTCTTTTTTTCATCATATTTTTCAGGGAGTCCAATAATTCTCAGATTGTCTCTCCTGGATCTATTTTCCAGGTCTGCTGTTTTCCCAAGAAGGTATTTGACATTTTTTCCATTGTTTCTTTTTTTTGTTTGTTTGTTTGTTTTTGTTTTTTTTTTGTTTTGTTTTTGTTTTGCTTGATTGATTCTTGGTGTCTCCTTGAGTCATTCAATTCTATTTGTTCAATTCTGATTTTCAATGAAGTATTTTCTTCACTCACTTTTTTAAAAATATCTTTTTCTAATTGTCCAATTGAGTTTTTAAGTGAGTTGTTTTGTTCTATGGAATTTTTTTCCATTTCACCAATTTTATTTTTTTAGAGAGCTATTTTCTTTTTCCAACTCACTAATTTTGTTTTTCAAGGATTTGATTTCTTTGTCCAATCTATCTTTAAATGAGTGGGATGACTTATCCACACTCTCTTGACAAGCTTCCCTTTCCTTTTCCCAATTTCTTTTATGAGAGTCTTGTGCGCTGAGGACCAGATTATATCCCCTTTTGAGGATTCATCTGGGGAGAGTCTGTTTTTAGTCTCCTCAGGGTTTAAAGTCTGCTCTCTATCCATATAGAAGCTATCAATAGTTGAGAGTCAAAGAAAACAAACTAACAAGAAAAACTAATGGTCTGGTTTTTTTGGGGGTGGGGAGAGGTAGATGGTATTACCGAGCTTCCTCTACAGACTATAGGGTTACACACACACACACACACACATACACACACACATACACACACACACACACACACACACACACACACACACACACACATACACATATACATAGCCTATAGCCTTACTCATAAATCTGATGAACACCTTGGTCAGAGAATACATAAAGATTAAGCATTGGAAGGAACACCAGACAACCTTACATTTAGGCCAAGGAAATTAAATAACTTGCCCAACTTCATATAGGTACTAAAGAGCATATGCAGGCTTGAACCTAGACCTTTCAACCCCAGAGTCAATCCTCTTTCCATTCTCTCTCTCTTAGTATCAGTCCAAGAAATCCACTATCTTGACTGGGATGTGGTTAGATTTAGTATATGTTCAATCATAGCACTGTCCAGCTACATACTGGTATGAATACATTTGAATTAAAGAATAGACAATATGGGAAAAGACAACTTTACAAATCCTTTAAATTGAAAGTATTTATTCTTTGATTGCAAAAAATGAATTTTCTTGCTAGGAAGGGATATATGCAGGGATATTTTGGATAACAATGCTTTTTATTATTTGTTTATAGAACATTAACTACTCTCCAAAAAGGTCTTAGGGGAGATAAGAGGAAGAGAGATGCAAAGTCATTGTGACTAGAACCCAAGACCCATAATCATAGACTCATAGATCCATCTATAAACAGCCTTATGGGCCACTTAGTCTAACCATTATCATTTCATATATGAAAGCACTACAAGGCTAATTTTTTGTCCTAAGTTTACAATGAAGTGGAATGGAAACACAAGGCTTATGTCTCTAATCTCAAAATTCATTCTACTATATCATGCTGCATTTCAAGGTGAAATACTGTAATACAGTAGAATCAATGGCAAAATCTAATACAAATTATACATATGTGATCTAACCAAACTTTATTTTTTTCTCACTGCATTTTCATCTATAAAGCTATATTCCACTTCACTTACATTTCAGTTTTGGACTCCCAAGAATTACTGGTGTTAGAATCATTTGGCTTTTTGTTACATAAAGGAGAAGGAAATTGTGGCCAATGCCTTTTGTGTTCCAGTCCTCCTCTTCTGCAAACCTCAGTTTAAACATCATTGCAGGTGTTTCATTTATACTTGATTATGACAAAATGCAAAAACCTTTAATTCTTATCTATGTCAACACTAACAAACAATTTAGAGAGGAATAAATCCCAGTATTCATTCAAGTAGCATTTATTAAATGCCTACTCCATTCCAAACTGTGTTTTAGGCTCTGGGAATACAAAGACAGAAAATATTCAATTTATCAGTTATCCAAAATTTAGAAAAGTAAATATAAATCCATACAAAATAAATTCTAAGTAATATTCAAGGTATATTGGGAAGATCATAATGTGGGAGGTTTCTCAAGTAGGAACTTGGGCTGACCCTCAATCAAGGTAATCTTAAAATGCAGAAGTAATTACAGGACATGTCTGAGACAACTTATGAAAAGAGAAAGGAAATAGATTGTCACATATGTGAAATGACATGCAACTGATGTGGCTGATGTAGAGACCAGATGATAAGCATTAAATGTTGGTGTTTCATCATATGAAGAATTTAAAATGGCCATTCCCTTTGGCAAAAGGCAGGTTTATTTAGGGAAGAGGTTACAGACACAGTGGTTGGAGACAATGAGCACCAGTAATGGCAAATATGAAATAGAGTTGAGAGAGTATAGAAAGGGGTTTTAATAATTAAATGCAAATTCCCTAGTGGAACTTGCCATTCATCAGGAGAAAGGAAACATCCTCCTGAGGTTGAAATATGCCCTTATCTGCTAGGTCAAATCCTGAAAGGGACTTAGCACCCCATAAGAGCACCTCATAAGAAGCAAGGGTTAGGGGAGATGCTATGTGCCATGAAGGATGGGTAAGGGGAAAGACATCATGAGGCACAATGAAGTGGCTGACTAACCCAAAAAGAGGGCAGTGAGTACCACATGGGCCATAAGTAGATTACATGGGGAAAATTTAACCTTAGGGACATAACTGGGATTTCTGACAGAATGTGGCAAGATGAGGCTTTCCAAGACTCCTCAGAGGGGGTTGTCATAACTTGATTTCTGACTGGATGACCTCCCCATAGGTAGGACCATGGAGCTAAAATGATCCCTATCAGTGTCTTTATTCTATCTGTGTCAAGGATCAATTCTTCAGTTTCTCTTTGCCTAACATAACCACCATTTAGGACCTCATCACAATGGCTTAAACCTAACTCCCAACAAAATACTTCATGAAAACATTTTGTTTTAAATTAACCTATACTGTCACACAGAGAGAAGTTTCCCTATCTAGAACATTTGTTTTCTGTGATAGAGCATACCAAAATGGCTGATCAGCTATGGTTTTTATTAGATATACATCACCCTGTTGTCACACCCATCTCAGTTCTTCTCTTTCTTCTTTCTGCCCAGATGGATAGTCTGGGTGTGGTGCAGGGATAGGGAAAGGCAAGTTACATAACAGCCCTGCAGGAAGCATGGGACAGCTACACTGACAACAGGCACCCGAGGGATCAAACCCAGCTGCTTTTAAATCTCTTTTAATAGTGTATCTCCACCCCACCTCTGATGAAATCACATGTGGCCTTGGAAATTTTGCAAGATCAACATGATGATTTCTGTATATGGTGAATGGAGGCTATAGAGGACAACTCAAAGAGAAATAGTCCAATTAGAAGAAAGAACATTGGGAGAAGAAATGCAATATTTGGGCTTTAATATCAGCTCTAGCACGAACATGTTGTTTAACTTCTATCTTAACTTTTTTTAAACTGGAAAATGGCCATGGCACTGTTATATAAAGAAGCATTGTGGATGGTACTAAAGATCTGAAAACTTGAGAAAGAGGTGAGAATTATTCTGAAGAGAAAATAAGAGAAAAACAGAAGTCATGAATCTTTCATAGAAGAATATATTTATATTTTATTTATATTTGATGCAAATATATTTACAACTTTTAATTGAAACTTATTTTCTTTTATCTGAAGGACAATCTGCTTTTTTTTTTTTTTTTTAATAAAATGCTAGCTCTAAAGCTGGAAGAAACCTCAGAAGCAATCTATTCTAACCCTCTTAGAAAACAGATGAGAAAAGTAAAGTCCAAAGTCACACAGGATATAGCTATCTAAAAGTGTCCATATTATTACAATATATAATATTATTTAAATTATATCAAATGTCAACTTGTACATGTGAGATATGAAACAAACATGTTGCTAAGATAACCCCAACCCATGATTTTATATTCTGGCTTCCCTTTCAGCTCTTATACTATATAACTCTGAGTTCTATGCCAGAATTTGTTGCTGTAATTGTTTTCCAAATAGGCTTCAATTTATGTTTAAATTACTTTTTAATAGTTTCATCAGTCCCTGTTTGAGAATTCATTATTGACATTTAATCATAGCAATATCATTTTGCCTTTTGATATAAGCCATCAAAGTCAGGATAGCATTTATTATCACCATTTCTATAAATATTAGAACCTAGGAATTAAGCTTCATTAGGTGTTATATTTTAATCATTTGCTTTTGTGCTTAAATAAAACAAGAGAAACTATTGTTGAAATGTAATAAATAGAGAAGTCAGTCCCCAATTCCCCTTGTGTAGAATTATAGAGGCAGCAATTTTAGAATCCAGATGATTCAAGTAGCCTATAATCCTTTCCAAGAAGCAAAGATTTAAATTCTCCTGTACATGAAATGAGTTTTCCCCCTCCTAAGAAGTCCTAAAATTTTATCGGCAAAGGTAATTCCTGATGAAAAAACTCCCTCAACAGAAGCAGAACAGCACTTGCTCTCTAACTTGCAATTTTAGGCAGTGCCTGGGGCAGTGAATTGGTGCCAAATGTCAAGATTTACAAAATCTGATGATTTTGATGTACACAGGAGGAAACTTAGTCTCACAGTAAGGATATTTGGAATGCTACATTTGCAATCAAAAGATCAGGATGTGAATTCTCACTTGATTATTTAAATTCATTTGACATTGATTAAGTTATTCAACTTCTCTTAGCCTTGGGTTTCTGTTCTTTTGTTGTGTTTTTTTTTTTTTTTTTTTTTTTTTTTCCTGTAAAGTGAGAGTATTAGAATAGATAACTCCTGAGATTAATTCCAGTTTTCTGAATTAACTCAATTATGGTTAAAAGTGGAATCAATAGATTTGGAATCCAGAACTCTAGTCCCAGGCTAGCTGACTCACACTATGGTTATAAGATGCTGTATATAGGCACTGAAAGAGTGATAACAATCAATAGCCTTACTTAATTAGATCACTAACATGTGGTATTTTGCATTCAAGAGTCTTAATGAGCCCCAAAACCAAAACAGGAGCCCAGTTTCACTTCCCAAATGAATTGAGAAATTGAAAAAGAATGCAACCCTTAAGGATATTGACTGAATGAATAACAAAACCATTAAGGATCAGGTCCTAACCCCAATGCATGTGATTTCAAATTAAGTTCTTACTAAGTGCTAATGAGATAATGAGATATTAGGTTCTTACTAAGTGCTAAGTTGGTACTTGACAATTCTCTAGTTCCAGCCATGACTGGGAGTTTTACTTGTGAATTTCTGGGGAAGAGCTTGCATGCTTAGGAGGGGCAAGTTCATTGGTTGAAGTAATTTTTCCCAGAAGCCCTTGCATTATCCCATGCCCATTCTCTGGGAGGATAAAAGAGGGAAGTCACTACTCTGGACAAGAGTTAATGGCAACTGTCTGGAGACAATGGTTCTCTACAGGAAGAAGAATCTGTCCAAGAGATTTGAGTTGACACAGCAGATCTCCTCCCAGAGAGCAATCAGCAGCTTCTGGAGACAACAGCACATTACAAAGTATAATATTGTTTTTACTTTTGAATAACTTGCATTTCTGTGACATTTAATTTCTTTTTTCTTTCCTCTTTCCTTCCCCCCCCCCCCCCACCATTAAAAACTCCCAAGCAGTACAACTGATGCATACATTCTAGAGAGGCAGATGGCAAACTCTCAGACTTGAGGCAGGTAACATTTTTTCTGAATTATGATTAATGGGGTGGCCAGTGGGAATTGCTTGTAATTATCTTAGCTGGTACTAATTATTGATACTTTTAAAACTTTGGTAAGACATGTTCTTTGTGAATTATCATTATAAGGTTCTGTAAATTGTTTACACAAGGAATAGCTATTCTGGATATGAGTGTTATATGAAGGTACATAATCCTTTATAATCCAGTGTTACCTTACTGGAGTATCATACCATCCCAAACATGGGAATTTCATGTATACATTTCTTTTTACTTAAAAATATTAATATGGACACTAGGATGCCTCTTGAGATCCACTATTTCTTACCTGGGAAAATCTCCCACTCATAAGATGAATGCTACCTCTACCATATGGACCAGAGTTCTCTGCAGGAGAGTTGGTAGAGAGGAAGGAATGATTGGTGTGAAACTTGGTCATTTTTGTAACTGTTCTTACATCAAAATACATAGGAGGCCCTATAGAGACCATCTCTGCTTTCCATATTGTAAGGCATTTAACATCAATTTAGCACTCCTGGGGAAAATCTTCTGGGTTTCTATCCAGAAGTGGCCACTCCTCCCTTTCTGCTACCTTTCTCCTCTCCCCTTTCTGCTGGCCTTCTTCAGTGTGGGTCTATCTGTGGACTCTGTTCTTCCTGTACCAAATGACTTTCAACAAGAATAATTCAAGAATAATTCAAAATAATTCAAAACAAAAATTCAAAAGTGAACTTTATTCACTATAGGTGATACAAGTATCCTATAATCCTTTCCAAGAAGCAAAGATTTAAATTATTTTATACATGAAGTGTCTTTTTCCTCCAACCAGCCTGAAAATTTAATTGGCAACAGTAACTCCTGATAAAACTTTCTCAACTAAAGCAGAATGGCCCCTGCTCTACAATTTACAGTTTTAGACATTGCCTGGGGCAGTGAGACATTAAATGACTGATGTATACAAGATTACATCATAAGTATGTGTCAGAAGGGATTCTTGAACCCAAATCTTGTTTCATCCAAATTGATTATCCACTCCTCCGTGTTTTTTCTCTGATATGTTTTATGATAAACTAAAAGTGTCATAATCAGTTCTGATGATTCTTTTTTACTTTCTAAGATACTTTGCATACTCTTCTTTGGGATATTCCAGTTGCTACAGAGAATACCAGCACATCTATAGGTTCAAAACTTTATGCTTAACTTCTTTCACTCCCTCACTACACAAGCCCAGTCATTTACCAAATCTTCAGCTTTCTACCTGTCTCAGCCCCCATCTGACAACACAGATAACTGCTTTAGTTCATGACCTCATCACTTCTTTTTTAAAAATATTTTTTATTATAGCTTTTTATTGACAGAACATATGCATGGGTTATTTTTCAACATTGTCCCTTGCAATCACTTCTGTTCCAACTTTTCCCTTCCCTCCTTCTACTTCCTCCCCTAGATGGCAGGCAGTACATGTTAAACATATTAAAGTATATCTTAAATATAATATATGTGTACACATCCATACAGTTCTCTTGTTCTACGAGAAAAAAATGGATTCAGAAAGATAAAAATAACCTGTGAAGAAAAACAAAAATGCAAGTAGTCCACTTCCATTTCCCAGTGTTCCTTCTCTGGGAGTAGCTGATTCTGTCCATCATTGATCAATTGTAACTGAATTGGATCTTCTCATTGTTGAAGATATCCACTTCCATTAGAATATATCCTCATATAGTATCATTGTTGAAGTGTATAATGATCTCCTGGTTCTGCTCATTTCACTTAGCATCAGTTCATGTAAGTCTCTCCAAGCCTCTCTGTATTCATCCTGCTGGTTATTTCTTACAGTGCAATAATATTCCATAACATTCATAATTCCACAATTTATCCAACCATTCTCCAAATGATGAGCATCCATTCAATTTCCAGTTTCTAGCCACTACAAAAAGGGCTGCCACAAACATTTTGGCACACGTGGGCCCTTTTTCCTTCTTTAATATCTCTTTGGGATATAAGTGCAGTAGTAACACTGCTGGATCAAAGGGTATGCACAGTTTGATAACTTTTTGAACATAGTTCCAAATTGTTCTCCAAAATGGTTGGGCCCATTCACAACTCCACCAACACTGTATCATTATCCCAGTTTTCCCACAGCCCCTCCAACATTCATCATTATCTTTTCCTGTCATCTTAGCCAATCTGATAGGTATGTAGTGGTATCTCAGAGTCGTTTTAATTTGCATTTTTCTGATCAATAGTCATTTGGAACAACCTTATCACTTCTTACCAGTACAATTTAGATTGTTTTCTACTTGACTTCCTTGGTTCAAGTCCCTTATCTTCCCAATTTTATCTTCCACTTAGTTACCAAAATGATTTTCCTTAAGCACACATCTGATTAAATCAGCAAACTCCAATGATTCTATATTGTTTCTAAAAGAAAACAAACAAACAAAACAAATCTCTTGTTTCTCTTTGAAAACACTTTCAAACCTGTTTCCAGCCACCTTTTTTTCCTCTTTAATACCTTCTTCCCATACTCTTGTTATTCTTGAAAAGGACCAGGACATGCAAGTGAATTGGATTTAAGCGAGGGAGGGCTGTTATCCAAAATTATATTCTTTGGAAAATATAATCTTGTCTTAAATCTGAACCTTTGAATTGGCCATTCCTAGGCCAATAAAGCACTCCCTCCTTACCTCAATCTTACAGAATCTCTGACTCCCACTAAGACTCTGGTCTAGTACCACTTTCTAAATGAAGCCTTATTGGCATGCACCCTCACTAATTGTTAATGTTCCATCCCTACTCTACTTTGCATTTATTTTATTATTTTTAGTCTATATATAATTATGGATGTGGATATTGCTTCCCCAAATAGAATAAAAATTTCTTAAGCTTTTCTATTTATCCACAAATCTAGCATAGTATCTCAACAGCTACATGGCACAGTAGCTAAAGCATTGATCCCCCAGAATCTTAATAACTATGTAACTCTTGGCAAGATACTAAATCTTTCTCAGTCTCAGGTTCCTTAATTAAAAAATGCAAATTATAATGGTACTCCTTACATTAATTGGATTTAAGTGAGGCAGAGTTGTCAAAGTCTCTCTCTTCCAGAATCATTGGAGTCCAATGGCAAGACAAAAGTCAAGACAATTGGCAGTGGCCTGAGATACAGGGGATGGTCTTGGTATTTTTGATATTTAAACAAGCTTTGAGTACTCTACAGTGCCTGTTTTAGTCATCTTCATGGCCTTCAGAACCAATTGTTCTCATATGCCTACTCCACAGGAATAAGTTCTCACATACCTGAGGTAGATATCCCCCTAACTCACCAACAGTTTTGTGGCCTATCAATTTCTTTCTATCTGGTTTAACCAGGTGTCCAGGAAGGTTTTGCTGGGTTGTAGCTGCTATGCATGCTACAGTTTCTCAAAGCTACAGATGAGAGTTGGATAGCAGATGGACACCAAAAGTGGAAGAGCAGCTCTGAAAAGGACTCAGCAACCCTCACACAAACACACTAAACCCTGAACATCCTATACACCCCAGATCAAATGAGATTATATTTGAAAAGAGTTTATCAACCTTAAAGAACTGGATCTTATTATCTGATATATAGTAAGCAGATTCTTAATATGTATTTGTTAATTGAATTATAATTTTTTATGTATTCTCATTTTTCATTTTATTAATTTTCTCTTTGTGTCTCTGTCTCTATCTCTGTCTGTCTGTCTGTGTGTGTGTGTTTCCAACATTATTTTAGTATACAGATAACATGTAGCACAAGTATTTCTTTATCATTTCATATTTTAAGCCTAACTTTTTTCTTAGCTTTGCAAAGTGTTTCTCAAAATTTCTTGAGATACCTACTATCAGATTTTTAGGACCTCAGAAAACAACTGAGCATTAGTAGAAAGCTTACAAATATTGTGCTATTTTTGTACATTTCTGGAGAAGGCAGCAGCTGTGAAGGAGGCAGGATGGAAAAGGAACTAGTGGCTTGAAACTTCTGGAAATTCTACTTAAGGGACTTGGTGTTGTGGGAACTTTACCAAGCTATGTGGTTGAGTTTGTCCAATCTAGGTTACCACACAAATACATGACTAGTTAACTCATCTTTTACTGCATTGTTTAGCTTAAAAGAACATTTATATGTTCTAAAATAATAGTGAACATTATAACAGTGCCTCCAGGAACCTCATTATGTTGCAAGATTGCATTACTCTCCTTCTTCCACTTAATTGACTGACTAAGTACTATGTGCCCTGGTACTGTGGTAATTGCTATAGATACAAAGAAGAAGAAGGAGGAGGAGGTGGAAGAGGAGGAGGAAGAAGAAGGAGGAGGAGCAGGAGAAGAAGGAGAAGAAGGAGAAAGAGAAAAGGAGAAGAAGGAGAAAGAGAAGAAGGGAGGAGGAAAAGAAATAGAAGAAGGAAGGAAAGAAGGAGCAGGATAAGGAGGAGAAGGAGATGAAGGAAGGAGAAGGGAGACAAGAAGGAGAAGGAAGACAAGAAGGAGGAGAAAGAAACTTTGTTACTTAAATTCATCTGAATGGAAGATAGGGTATAGAGCTTCTCTCAAACCATTGTTTAAGGAAGGTGCACAGAGCAGCCATCTTTTTATTTCCCACCTGACTTTACTACTTTGGACTTTTATCAGGTGCCACTAGTCTCCCCACTTCTCCTTCCCTCTTTTTTTAAGCTTCTTTTTCAATGTTATCTCCCCTTCCTCATCCCCTTCCCCCTATTAGAATGTAGTAACCTTCCTGTGGACAGGAAATGTCTCCTCCTCCTCCTTTTCTTCCTCCTCGTCCTCCTCTTCTTCTTCCTCCTCTTCTTCTTTTTCTTCTTCATTTTCTATGTATTTTTATGTTCAGTGTTTAGCACAGTGCCAGAGCACATATTAATCAGTCAGTCAATCAATAAGCTTTTATCAAGTGCTATTATGGGCCAGAACTCTGAACTTGAAACAAGGATGCTTACAAGATACTAAGTAAGTGGAATTGATAAGACAATGGTTATCTAGTTTAGCATGGTTCAGTATGATTGATTTAATCTTATGACAAATAATGGTGATATAATGATTGGGTTATACTTAGTGTGGAGCATGTAAACAGAGACTGAGAGGCACAGAGGACAAGTGCACTAGAAGCTCTTGGAGCCAAGAAGACAGAAATTCATTTCCCCTTCAGTCAGGCTCTTGGTGGCAGTCTCTGCATTTCTCCATTGAGACCACGGGCTGTCTGAAGGGCTCTCTAAGAAAGCTGCCCAGCCCCAGGCAAGGAAACAATAAAAGATTTGGACTTTAACACCAGGCTGTTCTTGTGGTAATTGCTGAAGTGAAACAAAGGCTGTTCCCAAAACCCCCTGGGAAACCGAACCAGAACATTACAAGGTGCCAATTTTGTTCCAGGAAATATACTAAGTGTTGGGATACAAAGAAATCACTGACCTCTCTCAAAGAGTTCACAATCTAACAAGGAATTCACAAGACAATGAATAAAAAAATATGCAAAGAAGATAATAGGAAATAAATAATGGCGGGAATGGATTAGAATTAAGAGGGATTGGCAAAAGTTTTCTGAAGAAGGCAATACTTTAATTGGGACTTGAAAGAAGTCAAGCAATCCAGAAGACAGAGATGAAGACAAAGAGTATTTCAGGCATGGGAAATAGCCAGAGAAAAATTCCGTTAGCTAAGAGATGGAATTGAAATACTTCAAAATACAATGAATACAATTTAGGGTGTTTATTTAAATGATTTAGGATCCTCTCCATGCTCAGAAGGTCAAGTATACATCTTTACATCTTTATTTCAAGACATATGTTATAAGATCATAGTGGCTATGCTATTTTTTTTTCAAGACATGTGCTTTAAGATCATAGTGTCCCACCTGTCAGATTGGCTAAGATGAGAGGAAAAGATAATGACAAATATTAGAGGGGATGTGAGAAAACTGGGACACTGATACATTGTTGGTAGAATTATAAATGGATCCAACCATTCTGGAGAGCAGTTTGGAACTATACTCAAAAAGTTATCAAACTGTGTATATCCTTTGATCCAGAAGTATTTCTACTGGGATTATATCCCAAAGAGATCTTAAAGGAGGGAAAGCAACCCACATCTGCAAAAATGTTTATGGCAGCCCTTTTTGTAGTGGCAAGAAACTGGAAACTGAGTGGATGCCCATCAGTTGGAGAATGGCTGAATAAATTGTGGTATATGAATGTTATGGAATATTATTGTTCTATAAGAAATGACCAGCAGGATGATTTCAAAGAGAGACCTACATGAACTGATGCAAAGTGAAATGAGCAGAACCAGGAGATCATTATACACAGCAACAACAAGACTATATGATGATCAATTTTGACAAATGTGGCTGTCTTCAACATTGAGATAATTTGGACCAGTTCCACTTGTTCATTGATGAAGAGAGCCATCAATAGAAAACTATGATGAGTGAGAACTATGGGAACAGAGGGTGGAACACAACATAGCATTCTCACTCTCTCTGTTATTATTTGCTTGCATTTTGTTTCTTTTTTCCATTTTTCTTTTTCTTCCTTCTTGATCTGATTTTTCTTTTGCAACAAGATAACTATATAAATATGTATACATATATTGGATTTGGCATATATTTTGTCATATTTGGCATATATTGGACTGCCTGCTAGGTGGGAGAGAGGATGAGGAAGAAGGGGAAAATTTGCCACAGAGAGTTATGCAAGGGTCAATGTTAGAAAAATTACCCATGCATATGCTTTGTGAATAAAAAGCTTTAATTAAAAAAAGATCATAATTTCCTAGATTTCATCCTAAAAAAACCTCGGAGGCTATCTACTGCAGCACTCTCATAATAATAAATTAAGAAACTGATTCAGAAAGATTCAGTGACATATGTAAGGTTACACATTTAGGAATTGGCAAAGCTTGGGTTGGAACCTCAAACATTTAAGTCGAGACCCAGTTCTTTCTCCTCCTTCATATTTCTTTCTAATTTTACCATAACATATCTGTTACATCTATTGGGAAAAAAACATCCTTTCTCTAAGCAGAGAAGGAGGCAAATTGTAAGGCCTGGTTTATTATTTATCATGAAATAACATCACATTAGTGTGCTTTCACTTGAACTGGAGCAGGAGTTAGAAAGAACTACTTTAATTCATTTATTTTCCTTCTCAATAGAATGTTGAAGTACATTGATAAGGAGTGACATTAGAAAGAGGTTCCAAGATGTTTAGGGATCCATCTCATTCTTGCCAAATTATGAATAAATAATTTGCCTTTTATTTTCCAGAAAAAACAAAACAAAAACAAAATAAAACAAAACAACTTCTTCGTAGTGAAGTAGAGACTCACAGGCATTACATGCCCATGTAAATAATCCTCAAAACACAGTTTCCAGTTTATTTAATAAAATGAGAATTCTTGATCTTTTGAACTCTCAGATAACTGGATGAAATAGAAGGGGGAGATTTGAAAAAAAAAGTTTAAAAAAATGCCATAATCTGTCTGAGCTAGAAATCAAAGTTTGGAGCTACATATATATATATAAGATATACTCCATACTTTTAGAGGACTATTTCTGAAGGCAAATGGTAAGATGGAGGCAGAAAAGTCCAACTGTTGTACTAATGGCCTCATTGAGCCAGTATCTTCCTGGTTACCAGAACCTTTTGTCTTATTTTTTTCCTAAATGGGGTGGTGAGAAGTATAAATGGTTGGTTTCCTCTGTGTACCATAGCCCTCTACTATATTGATAATAAATCAAGACTGCTGGAGAACTCACCACATCCTCTTTCTGTCTGGGCTTGTGGGGCTGCTTCCTTTAATTCACCGGATAGATGCCTGTGGTTTGGGAGCCAATGATTGTTCCACTCTTTGTGCCACATGCACGTGGTTAGCTAATGGCTAGGGTGCCTGCCTGAGGTATGTGGTTGTGGATGATTCCAAAACCTTTTTACCTGTCTCTGAAGGCACATCTGAAGTCCTTTCTTTTCTCAGAGAAGATGTGGACATTCCTGTGATTTGAGTCATGCAGTGACATTTTTTTCCCCCGACATGCAGGAAATTTTCCTTGCCAAGAGTACATAACTTGGCCATTGGGAGCTTCCTATGTTCACAGCAACTGCACCACCCACCTATCATGGATTCTCCAAGATAAAGTTTACAGTAGTCCAGTTCGAGCTTTGGAAATATCAGCAGTGCTTATTAACTCAGGGAAAGTTATTTGGCAGTCAGACAGCCAGCTAGTATTTATTGAGTAGAGTTCATTAGGGTCAAAGGGATGAACTAGTTAGTAGTCATTCTACATTATGACAGCTGCCCCCCACCTGTATGTTATAACCATGTAGTAGGAAAAAAGTATGAGAAAAGGAAAGAGAAGACTACATGATCTCTAAATTTAGGTTTTAAACATGAAGTGTTAGCAACATTCCTCTTTAAAGGTGTTAAATAGAATAAAGGCAACAGAATCAAATTGCCTTCATTTGGTGATTGAAGATTTCCCCCTCAATATGGGTGGGATCTAGTTATTAAGATAAAGTAAACAAACAAAAATATAGCCAAGATATATTGCTCCTCTCTCTTTAACTAATATTCTGACTTTTAGAACCTGTCTCCAGTCAACTGGACAAGAAATATTAACACCCAAATGAACACCACCACTCACAGTTAAAAAAATTAAGAGAGCCAACTTTTTTTTTGGTCTATATCATGCCAATCAACCAGCTAAAAAGTGGGGATAGAGAAGAAAAGAAGAAAAAAGGAAGAAAATAAGCACCTACTATGTGCTGGGCACTGTGCTATGTGCTTTACAAATATTTATCTCATAGCATTATTATAGATGAGGGCCAGTCAACTATATGTATATGTTAATGAGCACATTTAAATATTATTTTTAACAGAAATGAACATCATAATACATGATAGGTGTATAGAATTAATAAGATTCTGAACCATTTAATTTGATGGGGGAAAATCAGCTAAATACTATTTTAGTATTCCATTAACCAAACAACTTTTCTGCTTTCTCATTTTTCAACTGATTGTTATTGTATGTTATTCAAACATAATCTCAGAAATTCCACCTTTCTAATATCCAGCATTTTTCAAGGATCAGCTCAAGCACTACCTCATATATGGCACCCTTCTCATTCTACAGCTCCTTGTAAATTTTTCCCTCCAAGAGTTTCTTTGTGTGTTATAAATGCTTATTGATTGATTATTTTTTGTATATAATTTATATGTGAATATGCTGTTTTAACTAGTCCAATGTAAGCCTATTGGAGGCAGAGTGTCTTTTATTTTTGTCTTTATATCCTCAGTACCTGGTATACATACTGATAATAAGTACTTAATCAATTCTTATAGCCAATCAGTATGATGCTTTTTTTGTTTTCATTTTCTTCAATGACTTTTTTTGGTAATGCAGAAGAAGAGGCAGAAACAAAAGAAATATTGAGAAGTAAAGATAAGAACAAAGAAAAAAAACAACAAAAAAGTTAGATGGAACTTTCTTTTATATGACTAAAATTACCTTTATCTACTGACACCTAGCCAAACAATGCTAACATTAGAACAAGAATACAGAAAATGGTAAGAATAAAAGTTTGACTTGTTAGTAGAGTTTGTGATTAAAGTAGACTTTTTGGTCTTTTGTAAAATTATTGGAAATAACAACATGAAAACAGAGCCCATAAGTAGGATGTAATTCAATTCAGTAAGCATCTTTCTGCATGTAAGATATACCACTTGCTGTGAAGGCAGGGGTTGGAGATGTGTGTGGAGTATATAAACAAAGCTATTGCTGTTGTTCAGACATTTCAGTGATATCTAATTCTTCATAACCCGATTTGGTGTTTTCTTGACAAAAATACTGGAGTGGTTCTCCATTTTCTTCTCTAGTTCATTTTATATATGAGGAAACTGAGGCAAACAGGATTAAGGGACTTGGGTAGGCTCATAATGAGGCAGATTCAAATTTAGGTCTTTCAGACTCCAAGCCCAGAACTCTATACATTATGCCATCTAGCTGATCAGAAATAAAGTTTCCTCAAGCAGTTAAAAAAATTATATGACATAAGGAGCAAATTAAAAAAAGATAAAAGATCAAAATTTTGCCTTTTTTAGACTCCTAGTAATTATATTCCTTGCTTATAAAAGGTATGGGTCTTTGAATGGCTCAGACTGTGAGTGACACTCACTAACTGTCAAATTTTAAAAATTTGGAATAGTGTATTATTACTATATAAAGTATATAAGATATTTTCACAAGCTATAAAGGCAGTGATAAACTTGCTCAGTGTACAAAATGTTTTTTAAAAAGCATAAAATTGCAAGCCTGGGTGAAGGAATGGTCATGCTCCTGGAAGGTGAGAAGAGACCCAGTGATAGGGAAATAACCTAGCTCTCAAAAAGGAATTCTTCATTCTCTTTTCTCTTAAATTTCTTTCCTTCTCCTTCAGTAGCAATAGCTACTTGCAACTTGCAACATAACAAATCAATTGGCAGAGAGTCTAGCTGTGGTATTAAATTGAATTGTAAAGAGAAACAGACTGGGGCACAGGAAAATATGTTCAGGAGAGAGATGCTATTACTCAAGCAGAGCAGAATAAATATATCATGAGAGATGCATACTTACACAGACACACACGCATACATACACACATATAAACTCAAATATATATATGTATATATACATACATACATACATATATATATATATATGTAAAGAGAGAGAGAGAGAGAGAGAGAGAGAGAGAGAGAGAGAGAGAGAGAGAGAGAGAGAGAGAAGTATGTGTTACCTTGATTTTGATTGTATGTTTCTATTTGTGCCCAGTTTTTCTATTGACTATGTATTTGTGGGAAAGTGTGCCCCAGGTAGAAATGGGAAATATTTTGTTAATTACTACTTATGCTTTGCTCTTAGAGTAAATGATATTGCTTTAAGCTAATTTTGTCTGTTGCTAACCTTTAAAGGGAAGGCAATTTCTAGGTCACATGATCAACAAGCTTAAAAGCTACATATTTTCTCCAGTTTTCTTTTAATTCTCAAAAATTTCCCTAGAGAAGAATTATTTGCTAGAGGTGGAGCAATTGTGGCTGCATCCATATATTACAAAGGCAAGAAAGTATTGCCAATCCAACTGCCAAAGGAATGTTTTCCAAAGCTGGATAAGATAACAATAAAATTCATTTGGAGGAAGAAAAGGTATAAAATATCAAGAAAAACAATGGAAATGTTGGAATAAAAGAGGAAACAGGACTTCCAGTTCTCAAACTGTATGATAAAATAATGACCATTAAAACCACTTGGTGATGGTTAAAAAAAAAAAAAAAAAGAAAGAAAGGAGATCAGTGAAACAGACTAGAAGAGAAAGAATTAGAAATAATTGAACTCAACTCAGCATTAAATAAATTCACAAAACTATCTAGGAAAGAACTCTTTATTTGGTAACTTTGGGAAAACCTGAAAGAAATCTGACAGAAATCAAGCTAAAGCCAGCATCTTATATGATATCTTGTAATCAATTTAAAATGGATACAGAATCTGAATATTAAAGATTAAAGTCATTAAAACAATAGAAGAGAAGTAGATTTTATACATTTCACATTTTTGGATGGGGTATGAATTCTCAACAAATTAAGGTGTAAAACAATTGTTTTGTTTTGTTTTTTATTAATTTTATAATTATACATTTTTGACAGTATATATGCATGAGTAATTTTTTTATAACATTATCCCTTGTATTCATTTTTCCAGATTTTCCCCTCCCTCCCTCTGCC